>NC_092176.1:14079042-14349042 GCF_045791955.1 Oncorhynchus clarkii lewisi | reverse complement strand
CAGGAGGAGGGGTGTGGAGACTGAGCTGGAGCCTAGCTGTTTTCTTTCTCTACCCCTCCGGAGTGGAATCACCGGGAAGCTCCAGCCTGCCTGCCTGCCGTCACGGAGATCAGACGGCCGATAGCGTGATACAGACCAGGGACACAAGGGACGGCTGGAGTGACAGGCACGTGAGAATGGGGACACTCACTCCCCGGCCCAGCTAGAGGTGTTGATTGGGCCGTAGGCGGGAGGAGCTTATGGAAATGAATGGTCATGATTGGTTGAGGGAGTTTACCACCTGCTGTAGTTGAGCAGCAGCTTCATTATTGGGATACTGCTTCCTCTTATGTGTTGTCCACCAGCCGGGACCCGAGGCTAATGGATCTAGAGCTGCTTGGGATTGTTCCTGTGCTCTGGTTAAACTGAACGGACCGGATCTGTGAGATGGAGTCGTAACAAAGTGACCCTTGACTTTCAGTGAAGAATTGCAGTGTCATTGCTTCAGGTTCACTAGGTAGAGCAAAGTGTGTGGTGTGACACGTAGCAGGGTGTCTGGCTGGACTTGTATGCTCTGGGCTGTAAAAGGAGAAGGCTGTAAAAGCTTAATAGATGTTAATCACGTGTTCCTCTTTCTTGGAACAAGCCCGGCCGACCGGCTCTGTCCCTTTCTCTCTCTCCCTCTCTCGCATCTCTCCTGCTTTGCCTTCCATGCCTGTAATGAACATTTCAAATGAAATACACAGTTTGTATTTTTTAACACTTGACGGATTGTCCATGCACAAAGGCCCTGAGAGGGAATATGATAGGCGAGACTTGGACTGAGGCCGTGTTTGCATGTATATGAGTAATCTCATGGAAGCAGTAACTTCGTGGTAACATGCTCTCACCTCTTTCTACTTTCTATTCCATGTAGTGTTATTGTTCCTCATGTTCCTGGAGGGTACTGTAATCTGTATTTGATACACTTGTGGTTTAGGTACTATATCTAATCTGAGGTAAACTTTAGTTAAAGATGGATATGAGCTGCAGGCTGGGTGTTTCCTAAAGGCTTGTCTTATCGTGTGGCGGTTGTCAGATCGTTGTCCCACTGCATCCGTTTAGAGGCAATATCTTGGAACCTATAAACCCATGTCCGTTGTCGTCCCAGGAGGTTGTTGGGTCCATGTTCACTGATAACAGAGCGCAACATCCGTCAGTGAGTCTGTCCTCGTGCCAGAAGCTGTCAGGCTGGCACAGGAAACGAGTGGGCGGTATAAGCTCCTTATAGTGTCTGCTGTTAATGAGCTGACCTTAGCTTACTGGAGAAACACTGAAACACACACACATTGGGCTTGTTCAACATTGGCGCTGCCGTTGCAGGTGACTGCCAACTGACTGATCTACAAATCACCTTGCATCATAAATAACTACTTATTATTATTTATCTGTCAGTCACAATCAACCCACAATTCATCACAGATGCAGTCAACTCGAACACACTCCTTTTCTCTCTTTTTCTTGTCTCTCTCGCTCTCTCTCGCTCTCTCGCTCACTCGCTCTCTCTCTCGCTCACTCGCTCTCTCTCTCGCTCACTCGCTCTCTCTCTCGCTCACTCGCTCTCTCTCGCTCACTCGCTCTCTCTCGCTCACTCGCTCTCTCTCGCTCACTCGCTCTCTCTCTCTCTCGCTCTCTCTCTGGTCTGTCTGGTCTGTCTGGTCTGTCTGTCTGGTCTGTCTGTCTGGTCTGTCTGTCTGTCTCACACACACACCAGCAGCAGGAGTGGTGTGTCCCATGACAGGTTGATCTATCCCAGGCAGCTCTGTGCCCAGCAGGGCTTCCAGACTCTTGTGTAAGACGCTATCATGTGGTTGACCGGGTAAAGGACCAGTCTTTCCTAGAACTGGGTGACTTCAAAGTTTCACATAATGTGACAGAGAATGACCCCAGCCCAGTGGTGACAATTAGTGATGTCATTAGTTAGATTTGACAGGACAGGTTCAGCTAAGAACAGCACATTGCACTGAGCCACACTGCTGAGTAGTAGTAGTAGTGGTGTCTGTCTGTTCATGTTGGATTGAAAAGACAGATGTTTATTATTCTTATTATTCAGATTATTATTCTATGTAACGAAAGTCTTTGGTGTTCTGCCTGTGCTGTGGTCTAATCCACGTCCATGTTAATTCCAGGTCTTCTCCAGTATGGTAGGAATTGGTCAGCCATCGCCAAGATGGTTGGCTCCAAAACTGTGTCACAGTGCAAGAACTTCTACTTCAACTACAAGAAAAGGCAGAAACTGGATGAGATTCTGCAGCAGCATAAAATGAAATCGGTAATGTCTTGTCTTTCATTCTACAACACGTAAATTAGGGATTGGCAACATTTTGAAGACCCTTGGGTTAATTCCCTCCAAAAAATACACATAATTAAGCATTCAGAATTGCACAAAATTAACTCTAAAACATATATATTTTTAAATATCCACTGTCAAGAGGGGGGCCACTAAAATGTTTTGCTCATAGTGTGTGTTGGGGGGGAGTGGGTTACGCAGACTCGCAAGCCCCCACCCTGATCAGAGTTGCTCATCCCTGAGTTAAATGATCAACTTGAAAGAGAACCTATAGTCTGAGCTAAGTAATGCACCAACCAAGCAGGCCATTTCTCAAAGTCCCAGACAGCAGTAGGCACATTTATCTTGTGGTTATCAGTGTGTTGCTCCCAGCCTGCTGTATTTAGTGTGTGTTGGTTTTCACCCAGGAGAGAGAGCGTAAGGCACGGCGTAAAGGCAAAGCCCTACAAAGTGAAGAGGCCAGCGCCCCGTCTGCTGCCGAGGAAGAGGAGATGGAGGGTTCCGGGGCCAGCGGCAACGAGGAGGAAGCTCCCGAGGATGGAGAAGGTAGGAACAACACACACACACACACACACACACACACACTACAATAATCAACGCCAGAGAGCACAGGGACCCCATTGTCAGTATACCAACCGTCTTAAAGCACTGTCACAATACTCAAACTCACAATCACTCATTCACATGGACTGATCAGAAAGCAGCCATGTACACTTTAAGACTAGTTTATGAAACCATTTTCAATCAATTTGAAGGTAATATCTTTATGGTGATATCATGTGATGGCAGTGTTTCTTGATTTAAAAATCTCTGGAATGCTGAAGGGAGAATGAATGTAGTGCAACAAGGACTTTTAACAGCATCACAAGAATGTGTGTGTTGAACATGGAGTTGGATGTGAGAAATCAAATCAAATCAAATCAAATTTTATTTGTCACATACACATGGTTAGCAGATGTTAATGCGAGTGTAGCGAAATGCTTGTGCTTCTAGTTCCGACAATGCAGTAATAACCAACAAGTAATCTAACTAACAATTCCAAAACTACTGTCTTGTACACAGTGTAAGGGGATAAAGAATATGTACATAAGGATATATGAATGAGTGATGGTACAGAGCAGCATAGGCAAGATACAGTAGATGGTATCGAGTACAGTATATACATATGAGATGAGTATATAAACAAGTGGCATAGTTAAAGTGGCTAGTGATACATGTATTACATAAGGATACAGTCGATGATATAGAGTACAGTATATACGTATGCATATGAGATGAATAATGTAGGGTAAGTAACATTATATAAGGTAGCATTGTTTAAAGTGGCTAGTGATATATTTACATCATTTCCCATCAATTCCCATTATTAAAGTGGCTGGAGTTGAGTCAGTGTCAGTGTGTTGGCAGACAGACTGACCACGTGGGCGTATGGGAATGAGAAACATATAGCTAAGACATTAGATCAATTATTTAAGTAGTTGTTTGCTCTGTAGAAAACATTTACAGAAGCGGTCTACCTAGCAAAATGTGAGGTTTTTTTTTGTGTAAATTCTAGAATTTTCTGTTGGATCCTGGCTGATTGCTCATATTTCTGGTCAACTCATTTAAATACCGGGTTGATAACGGACCGTCGACTCACTTTAGACCAAATTCACAAGACTGTTATGCCTTGTCATTCTAGTAACCATGGAGAACATTATCAGACCCTGGGAATAATGTACAGTAGTAGTTTGTTGATACACAATCACCAATAGTCTGTTACCATAATAGAGCTGGGAAGCCCCAGGGGATTTCCTTCATCACATTTGGTTTTTGTGTTCTCCCTCATTGTACAGTGAAACCTGATTAGGTGTAAAAGTGGCACTTTATAAATCTGGTTTCAGAGAAAGAAGGGGCACAAGAGAGGGGGGAGAGGGATCGGAGTGAAAGAGGACAAGAGGATATAACAGGATTTACTGTAGGTTACTACCTAGCCAGACAGCCCATATAATATATGCTGTCTTCCCTTTGTCTCTCACGTGCTCACTCTGTATCTCGCTCTCTATCGCACTCTCCTCTCTCTCCTGTATCAGGTGGGGCTAACAACAGCTCAGACACAGAGAGCCTGCCCTCTCCGCGTTCCTCTGAGGACAGCAAGGCTAAAGAGGAGGGTGGCGCTAGGGCCAAGGCTAGCTCCAAACCTGTGGACAAGGACGCCTCAGCCTCCCACATGGTCCAGGGAGGAGATGAAAAGCCCCCAGGAGATGGGGACAAGACCATCAAGCAGGAGGTGAAGACTGAAGCAGGGGAGGGTAGCAAGGAGCTACCCAGTGAATCCACAGACGGAGACAGAAAGCCCCCCACTGCAGAGGCAGAGGAGAGCAAGAGCTCCTCCAAGAGCTCCAAGAGGGACCACGAGCCCAAGACTGGCTCCCATGCAGACAGTGACTCTAGCGCCACCTGCAGCGCTGATGAGGTGGAGGAGTCGGAGAACACCGAGAAGAACAGGTAGGGGCTTAGGTCCGGGTGGGGGCTCAGGGCTGGGTAGAGGGGTTGCAGGTGAGGGCTCAGGGCTGGGTAGAGGGGTTGCAGGTGGGGGCTCAGGGCTGGGTGGAGGGGGTTCCAGGTCAGGGCGCAGGGCTGGGTGGAGGGGTTGCAGGTGGGGGCTCAGGGCTGGTTGTAGGGGTTGCAGGTGGGAGCTCAGGGCTGGGTGGAGGGGTTGCAGGTGGGAGCTCAGGGCTGGGTGGAGGGGTTGCAGGTGGGAGCTCAGGGCTGGGTAGATGTGTTGCAGGTGGGGGCTCAGGGCTGGCTGTAGGGGTTGCAGGTGGGAGCTCAGGGCTGGGTGGAGGGGGTTCCAGGTGAGGGCGCAGGGCTGGGTGGAGGGGTTGCAGGTGGGAACTCAGGGCTGGGTGGAGGGGGTTCCAGGTGGGAGCTCAGGGCTGGGTGGAGGGGGTTCCAGGTGACGGCGCAGGGCTGGGTGGAGGGGGTTGCAGGTCGAAGCTCGGAGCTGGGTGGAGGGTTTGCAAGTTGGGGTTAGGGGCTGGGTGGAGGGGTTGCAGGTGAGGGTTCGGGGCTGGGTGGAGGGTTGCAGGTGAAGGGCTCGGGCCTGGGTGGAGGGGTTGCAGGTGAAGGGGTTGCAGGTGAAGACTCGGGGCTGGGTGGAGGGGTTGCAGGTGAGGGCTCGGGGCTGGGTGGAGGGGTTGCTGGTGAAGGGCTCGGGCTGGGTGGAGGGGTTGCAGGTGAAGGGCTCGGGGCTGGGTGGAGGGGTTGCAGGTGAAGGGCTCGGGGCTGGGTGGAGGGGTTGCAGGTGAAGGGCTCGGGGCTGGGTGGAGGGGTTGCAGGTGAAGGGCTCGGGGCTGGGTGGAGGGGTTGCAGGTGAAGGGTTTGGAGCTGGGTGGAGGGGTTGTAGGTGAAGGGTTTGGGGCTGGGTGGAGGGGTTGCAGGGGAAGGGTTTGGGGCTGTGTGGAGGGGTTGCAGGTGAAGGGTTTGGGCTGGGTGGAGGGGTTGCAGGTGAAGGGTTTGGGCTGGGTGGAAGGGTTGCAGGTGAAGGGTTTGGGCTGGGTGGAAGGGTTGCAGGTGAAGGGTTTGGGCTGGGTGGAAGGGTTGCAGGTGAAGGGTTTGGGCTGGGTGGAGGGGTTGCAAGTGAAGGGTTTGGGGCTGGTTGGAGGGGTTGCATGTGGAGGGGTTGCAGGTGAAGGGCTCGGGCTGGGTGGAGGGGTTGCAGGTGAAGGGTTTGGGGCTGTGTGGAGGGGTTGCAGGTGAAGGGTTTGGGGCTGTGTGGAGGGGTTGCAGGTGAAGGGTTTGGGGCTGGGTGGAGAGGTTGCAGGTGAAGGGCTCGATGCTGGGTGGAGGGGTTGCAGGTGAAGGGCTCGGGCTGGGTGGAGGGGTTGCAGGTGGGGGCTCAGGGCTGGGTGGAGGGGTTGCAGGTGGGGGCTCAGGGCTGGGTGGAGGGGTTGCTGGTAAGGGCTCAGGGCTGGGTAGATGGTTTGCAGGTGGGGGCTCAGGGCTGGGTGGAGGGGTTGCAGGTGAAGGGCTCGGGCTGGGTGGAGGGGTTGCAGGTGAAGGCCTCGGGCTGGGTGGAGGGGTTGCAGGTGAAGGGTTTGGGCTGTGTGGAGGGGTTGCAGGTGAAGGCCTCGGGCTGTGTGTAGGGGTTGCAGGTGAAGGGTTTGGGCTGGGTGGAGGGGTTGCAGGTGAAGGGTTTGGGGCTGGGTGGAGGGGTTGCAGGTAAAGGGTTTGGGCTTGGTGGAGGGATTGCAGGTGAAGGGTTTGGGCTGGGTGGAGGGGTTGCAGGTGAAGGGTTCGGAGCTGGGTGGAGGGGTTACAGGTGAAGGGTTCGGGGCTGGGTGGAGGGGTTGCAGGTGAAGGGTTCGGGGCTGGTTGGAGGGGTTGCAGGTGAAGGGTTTGGGGCTGGGTGGAGGGGTTGCAGGTGAAGGGTTTGGGCTTGGTGGAGGGATTGCAGGTGAAGGGTTTGGGCTGGGTGGAGGGGTTGCAAGTGAAGGGTTTGGGGCTGGTTGGAGGGGTTGCAGGTGAAGGGCTTGGGCTGGGTGGAGGGGTTGCAGGTGAAGGGCTCGGGCCTGGGTGGAGGGGTTGCAGGTGAAGGGGTTGCAGGTGAAGGGTTTGGGCTGGGTGGAGGGGTTGCAGGTGAAGGGCTCGGGCCTGGGTGGAGGGGTTGCAGGTGAAGGGGTTGCAGGTGAAGGGTTTGGGCTTGGTGGAGGGATTGCAGGTGAAGGGTTTGGGCTGGGTGGAGGGGTTGCAGGTGAAGGGTTCGGAGCTGGGTGGAGGGGTTGCAGGTGAAGGGTTCGGGGCTGGGTGGAGGGGTTGCAGGTGAAGGGTTCGGGGCTGGGTGGAGGGGTTGCAGGTGAAGGGTTCGGGGCTGGGTGGAGGGGTTGCAGGTGAAGGGTTTGGGGCTGTGTGGAGGGGTTGCAGGTGAAGGGTTTGGGCTGGGCGGAGGGGTTGCAGGTGAAGGGTTTGGGCTGGGTGGAGGGGTTGCAAGTGAAGGGTTTGGGGCTGGTTGGAGGGGTTGCAGGTGGAGGGGTTGCAGGTGAAGTGCTCGGGCTGGGTGGAGGGGTTGCAGGTGAAGGGCTTGGGCCTGGGTGGAGGGGTTGCAGGTGAAGGGGTTGCAGGTGAAGGGCTCGGGCTGGGTGGAGGGGTTGCAGGTGAAGGGTTTGGGGCTGTGTGGAGGGGTTGCAGTTAAGGGTTTGGGCTTGGTGGAGGGATTGCAGGTGAAGGGTTTGGGCTGGGTGGAGGGGTTGCAGGTGAAGGGTTCGGAGCTGGGTGGAGGGGTTGCAGGTGAAGGGTTCGGGGCTGGGTGGAGGGGTTGCAGGTGAAGGGTTCGGGGCTGGGTGGAGGGGTTGCAGGTGAAGGGTTCGGGACTGGGTGGAGGGGTTGCAGGTGAAGGGTTCGGGGCTGGGTGGAGGGGTTGCAGGTGAAGGGTTTGGGGCTGTGTGGAGGGGTTGCAGGTGAAGGGTTTGGGCCTGGTGGAGGGATTGCAGGTGAAGGGTTTGGGCTGGGCGGAAGGGTTGCAGGTGAAGGGTTTGGGCTGGGTGGAGGGGTTGCAAGTGAAGGGTTTGGGGCTGGTTGGAGGGGTTGCAGGTGGAGGGGTTGCAGGTGAAGGGCTCGGGCTGGGTGGAGGGGTTGCAGGTGAAGGGTTTGGGGCTGTGTGGAGGGGTTGCAGGTGAAGGGTTTGGGGCTGTGTGGAGGGGTTGCAGGTGAAGGGTTTGGGCTGGGTGGAGGGGTTGTAGGTGAAGGGCTCGGGCTGGTTGGAGAGGTTGCAGGTGAAGGGCTCGGGGCTGGGTGGAGGAGTTGCAGGTGAAGGGCTCGGGGCTGGGTGGAGGGGTTGCAGGTGAAGGGCTCGGGGCTGGGTGGAGGGGTTGCAGGTGAAGGGCTCGGGGCTGGGTGGAGGGGTTGCAGGTGAAGGGCTCGGGGCTGGGTGGAGGGGTTGCAGGTGAAGGGTTCGGGGCTGGGTGGAGGGGTTGCAGGTGAAGGGTTCGGGGCTGGGTGGAGGGGTTGCAGGTGAAGGATTTGGGGCTGTGTGGAGGGGTTGCAGGTGAAGGGTTTGGGCCTGGTGGAGGGATTTCAGGTGAAGGGTTTGGGCTGGGCGGAAGGGTTGCAGGTGAAGGGTTTGGGCTGGGTGGAGGGGTTGCAAGTGAAGGATTTGGGGCTGGTTGGAGGGGTTGCAGGTGGAGGGGTTGCAGGTGAAGGGCTCGGGCTGGGTGGAGGGGTTGCAGGTGAAGGGTTCGTAGCTGGGTGGAGGGGTTACAGGTTAAGGGTTCGGGGCTGGGTGGAGGGGTTGCAGGTGAAGGTTTCGGGGCTGGGTGGAGGGGTTGCAGGTGAAGGGTTTGGGGCTGTGTGGAGGGGTTGCAGGTGAAGGGTTTGGGCTGGGTGGAGGGATTGCAGGTGAAGGGTTTGGGCTGGGCGGAAGGGTTGCAGGTGAAGGGTTTGGGCTGGGTGGAGGGGTTGCAGGTGAAGGGTTTGGGCTGGGTGGAGGGGTTGCAAGTGAAGGGTTTGGGGCTGGTTGGAGGGGTTGCAGGTGGAGGGGTTGCAGGAGAAGGGCTCGGGCTGGGTGGAGGGGTTGCAGGTGAAGGGCTCGGGCCTGGGTGGAGGGGTTGCAGGTGAAGGGGTTGCAGGTGAAGGGCTCGGGCTGGGTGGAGGGGTTGCAGGTGAAGGGTTTGGGGCTGTGTGGAGGGGTTGCAGTTAAGGGTTTGGGCTTGGTGGAGGGATTGCAGGTGAAGGGTTTGGGCTGGGTGGAGGGGTTGCAGGTGAAGGGTTCGGAGCTGGGTGGAGGGGTTGCAGGTGAAGGGTTCGGGGCTGGGTGGAGGGGTTGCAGGTGAAGGGTTCGGGGCTGGGTGGAGGGGTTGCAGGTGAAGGGTTCGGGGCTGGGTGGAGGGGTTGCAGGTGAAGGGTTCGGGGCTGGGTGGAGGGGTTGCAGGTGAAGGGTTTGGGGCTGTGTGGAGGGGTTGCAGGTGAAGGGTTTGGGCTGGGTGGAGGGGTTGCAGGTTAAGGGTTTGGGCTGGGTGGAGGGGTTGCAGGTGAAGGGTTTGGGCTGGGTGGAGGGGTTGCAAGTGAAGGGTTTGGGGCTGGTTGGAGGGGTTGCAGGTGGAGGGGTTGCAGGTGAAGGGCTCGGGCTGGGTGGAGGGGTTGCAGGTGAAGGGCTTGGGCCTGGGTGGAGGGGTTGCAGGTGAAGGGGTTGCAGGTGAAGGGCTCGGGCTGGGTGGAGGGGTTGCAGGTGAAGGGTTTGGGGCTGTGTGGAGGGGTTGCAGTTAAGGGTTTGGGCTTGGTGGAGGGATTGCAGGTGAAGGGTTTGGGCTGGGTGGAGGGGTTGCAGGTGAAGGGTTCGGAGCTGGGTGGAGGGGTTGCAGGTGAAGGGTTCGGGGCTGGGTGGAGGGGTTGCAGGTGAAGGGTTCGGGGCTGGGTGGAGGGGTTGCAGGTGAAGGGTTCGGGGCTGGGTGGAGGGGTTGCAGGTGAAGGGTTCGGGGCTGGGTGGAGGGGTTGCAGGTGAAGGGTTTGGGGCTGTGTGGAGGGGTTGCAGGTGAAGGGTTTGGGCTGGGTGGAGGGGTTGCAGGTGAAGGGTTTGGGCTGGGTGGAAGGGTTGCAGGTGAAGGGTTTGGGCTGGGTGGAGGGGTTGCAAGTGAAGGGTTTGGGGCTGGTTGGAGGGGTTGCAGGTGGAGGGGTTGCAGGTGAAGGGCTCGGGCTGGGTGGAGGGGTTGCAGGTGAAGGGTTTGGGGCTGTGTGGAGGGGTTGCAGGTGAAGGGTTTGGGGCTGTGTGGAGGGGTTGCAGGTGAAGGGTTTGGGCTGGGTGGAGGGGTTGTAGGTGAAGGGCTCAGGCTGGTTGGAGAGGTTGCAGGTGAAGGGCTCGGGGCTGGATGGAGGAGTTGCAGGTGAAGGGCTCGGGGCTGGGTGGAGGGTTAGCAGGTGATGGGCTCGGGGCTGGGTGGAGGGGTTGCAGGTGAAGGGCTCGGGGCTGGGTGGAGGGGTTGCAGGTGAAGGGCTCAGGGCTGGGTGGAGGGGTTGCAGGTGAAGGGGTTGCAGGTGGAGGGGTTGCAGGTGGAGGGGTTGCAGGTGGAGGGGTTGCAGGTGGAGGGGTTGCAGGTGGAGGGCTTGCAGGTGAAGGGCTTGCAGGTGAAAGGCAATTTGTGGCAATACTCTACAACTATCATCAACCATAAACTCCTAAGGCCTTTGTGGGTGTGTGCATATGTACTAGAGCTAGGTGATATGGACAACACTCCCTGTCCTGCTAAATAATCTGAGCTATCACGATAACGATAAATTGAACGCTAAGTTTTTAACAAAGTGCACCACAGTTACTTTTTAATGTACTGAACAAAAATATAAACGCAACATGGAACAATATCAAAGATTTCACTGAGTTGCAGTTCATATAAAGTCAATAGAAATAAATAAATAAAATCACATTTTATTTGTCACATACATGTGTTTAGCAGATGTTATTGCGGGTGTAGCAAAATGCTGTGTTTCTAGCACCAACAGTGCAGTAATATCTAACAATACACACATTCTAAAGTAAAGGAATGGATTTAAGAATATATACATATTTGGACGAGCAATGGCAGAGCGGCATAGACTAAAATACAGTAGATAGTATAGAGTACAGTATATACATATAAGATGAGTAATGCAAAATATGTTAACACTATTAAAGTGGCCAGTGATTTCAAGTCTATGTATATAAGAGACTGAAAAACAGCTTTGATCTCAAGGACATCAGACTGTTAAATAACCATTACTAGCACAGCCTCTAATGTGCTAGTAATGGTTATTTAACAGTCTGATGTCCTTGAGATCAAAGCTGTTTTTCAGTCTCTCAGTCCCAACTTTGATGCACCTGTACTGACCTAGCCTTCTGGATGATAGCGGGGTGTACAGGCAGTGGCTCAGGTGGTTGTTGTCCTTGATGATCTTTTTGGCCTTCCTGTGACATCGGGTGTTGTAGGTGTTCTGGAGGGCAGGTACCTTGCCCGCGGTGATGCGTTGGGCAGACCGCACCGCCCTCTGGAGAGCCCTACGGTTGTGGGCGGTGCAGTTGCCGTACCAGGCGGTGGCACAGCCCGACAGGATGCTCTCAATGGTGCATCTGTAAAAGTTTGTGAGGGTTTTAGGTGCCAAGCCAAATTTCTTCAGCCTCCTGAGGTTGAAGAGGCGCTGTTGTACATTCTTCACCACACTGTATGTGTGGGTGGACCATTTCAGTTTGTCAGTTATATGTAAGCCGAGGAACTTTAAGCTTTCCACCTTCTCCACTGCGGTCCTGTGGATAGGGGGGTGCTCCCTCTGCTTTTTACTGAAGTCCACGATCCTCCTTTTGTTGATGTTGAGTGAGAGGTTATTTTCCTGGCACCACACTCCCAGGGCCCTCACCTCCTCCTGTATTGTCATTGTTGATAATCAGGCCTACAACTGTTGCACCGTCTGCAAGCTTGATGATTGAGTTGGAGTCATGGGTGAACAGGGAGTACAGGAAGGGGCTGAGAACGCATCCATGTGGGCCGATGTAGAGGTGTTGTTTCCTACCTTCACCACTTGCACAGGGCGAGGCTCAGAGCTTAACGATGAGCTTGGAGGGTACTATGCTGAGCTAGAGTCAATTAACAGCATTCTTGCATAGGTATTCCTCTTGTCCAGATGGGATAGGGCAGTGTGCAGCACAAGGTTCACCTGTGTAATGATCATGCTATTGAATCAGCTTCTTGATATGCCACATCTGTCGGGTAGATGGATTATCTTGGCAAAGGACAAATACTCACTAACAGGGATGTGAACAAATTTGTGCACAACATAGTTGTGAAAGTTTTTTGTGCATATGGAGCATTTCTGGCATCTTTTATTTCAGCTCATGAAAAATGGGACCAACACTTTACATGTTGCGTTTATATTTTGTTCAGTGTATTACCCTTAAAACGACTACTACTGCTTTGAATGCGGTAGCTCAATTGTCCTGTTAGCAATCGCCTATATTCACAGATTTTTTTTAGGCAACTTATTATCATTATCAATATCAGTAAAATGGCCTCTAAATGACCGGTTGGGTCGTTGTTGATATTTTTCGGTTTATGGTCCAAGTTCTAAGATGTTTGTGTGTGCGTGCCTGCCTGCAGACGCAATGTGTGTGTGTGTGTGTGTGTGTGTCAAAGATGTGGGCTGACAGAAGTGGGGATTCGTCCTGCAGAGTATTTGTTACGTTTTTTCCATGACAGCAGACTGCATGTATTGGCAGAGCCTGGGGGAACGTTGCACTCTGTGCCAAAGCAAACAATGGGAGGGAGTGTGTGTGTGCGCCCCAGTTTCTCTCATTGTGTGTGTGGGGGTGTGTGGGTGTTCCGGAGTATCTGTGTGTGTTTTTATGTGTGTATCTGTGAGTAGGGGATGGGTGGTTGGGCTCGTGGGATGGAAAAGCAGTCAGACCCTCTGCTCTCTTTGTGTTTTCATAGTGCGAGGTTCTGCTCAGGGTCAATCCGTGTTTATGGGAAAAGTAAATAAGAGAAGCCCGGCTATGGCCATATTAAGGAATGTGTGGTACATCCATTGGCAGGCTACTGAATGAGAAAGCGTGTTCTAGTTACCTCCCTCATTCTTTTTCTCTCGCTCTCTTGCGCAAGCTCTGGCTCGATCTCTCTCCTGTGGGCTCTGGCTCGATCTCTCTCCTGTGGGCTCTGGCTCGATCTCTCTCCTGTGGGCTCTGGCTCGTGCTCTGGCTCTCTCTCCTCTCTCTCTCTCTCTCTCTCTCTCTCTCTCTCTCTCTCTCTCTCTCTCTCCTGTGGGCTCTGGCTCGCGCTCTGACTCGAGCGCCTGCTCTCTCTCTCGCGCGGGGCGCGCTTTCTCTCGTGCGCTCTCTGGCCTGCGCTTTCTCTCACGCTCTCTCTCTCTTGCTCTTACTCTCTCTCTCTCTCGCATTCTCTCTCTCACACTCCACTATTTTTCTCGCACTCTTTCACACTCCTTTGCTCTCCTTTTCTCTCTTCTCCTCCCTCCTCCCCTTCGCTCTCTCTCGTTCCTTCCTCCTCTTCATTCCCTCCTTTTTTTATTTCTCTCTCCAGGATGACATCCCCAAACCGGCCCAGCCTTCTAAACTATGCTCATGATGGGGTCATCTCCTCCCCCCTGCAGAAGCCCATGGACCTGAAGCAGCTCAAACAGAGGGCTGCGGCCATCCCCCCTATTGTGAGTCTTACCACTTAACCCCTCGTCTCTTTACACACTGTTGCCAGGCCCTGCAACCTGTATCTTAGTCTTCTCCATCCTTGGAGAGCATATGAGAGCCAGCCTGGTATACAGTCACTTAACTAAGGATTTATAAGTCCACTCTGGTATACAGTCACATATACAATTGAAGTTGGAAGTTTTTTGCAATTCCTGACATTTATTCCTAGTAAAAATTCCCTGTCTTAGGTCAGTTAGGATCACCACTTTATTTTAAGAATGAATAATAGTAGAGAGAATTATTTATTTCAGCTTTTATTTCTTTCATCACAATCCCAGTGGGTCAGAAGTTTACGTACACTCCATTAGTATTTGGTAGCATTGCCTTTAAATTGTTAAACTTGGGTCAAACGTTTCGGGTAGCCTTCCACAAGCTCCCCACAATAAGTTGGGTGAATTTTGGCCCATTCCTCCTGACAGAGTTGGTGTAACTGTGTCAGGTTTGTAGGCCTACTTGCTCGCACACGCTTTTTCAGTTCTGTCCAAATGTTCTATAGGATTGAGGTCAGAGCTTTGTGATGGCCACTCCAATACCTTGACTTTGTTTTCCTTAAGCCATTTTGTCACCGCTTTGGAAGTATGCTTGGGGTCATTGTCCACTTGGAAGACCCATTTGCGACCAAGCTTTAACTTCCTGACTGATGTCTTGAGATGTTACTTCAATTTCTCCAAAGAGTACGTACGACCTTTGTCCCCATGTGCAGTTGCAAACCGTAGTCTGGCTTTTTTTATGGCGGTTTTGGAGCACTGGCTTCTTCCTTGCTGAGCGGCCTTTCAGGCTATGTCAATATAGGACTCGTTTTACTGTGGATATAGATATTTTTGTACCTGTTTCATCCAGCATCTTCATGGAGTCCTTTGCTGTCTTCAACTGTAAGTCCAGCCTGGTATACAGTCACATATAAATCCTTAGATAAGTCCTGCCTGGTACACAGTCACATATAAATCCTTAGATAAGTCCAGCCTGGTATACAGTCACATATAAATCCTTAGATAAGTCCAGTCTGGTATACAGTCACATATAAATCCTTAGATAAGTCCAGCCTGGTATACAGTCACATATAAATCCTTAGATAAGTCCAGCCTGGTATACAGTCACATATAAATCATTAGATAAGTCCAGCCTGGTACACAGTCACATATAAATCCTTAGATAAGTCCAACCTGGTATACAGTCACATATAAATCCTTAGATAAGTCCAACCTGGTATACAGTCACATATAAATCCTTAGATAAGTCCAGCCTGGTATACAGTCACATATAAATCCTTAGATAAGTCCAGCCTGGTATACAGTCACATATAAATCATTAGATAAGTCCAGCCTGGTATACAGTCACATATAAATCATTAGATAAGTCCAGCCTGGTATACAGTCACATATAAATCCTTAGATAAGTCCAACCTGGTATACAGTCACATATAAATCATTAGATAAGTCCAGCCTGGTATACAGTCACATATAAATCCTTAGATAAGTCCTGCCTGGTATACAGTCACATATATAAGTCCAACCTGGTATACAGTCACATATAAATCCTTAGATAAGTCCTGCCTGGTATACAGTCACATATAAGTCCAACCTGGTACACAGTCACATATAAATCCTTAGATAAGTCCAGCCTGGTATACAGTCACATATAAATCCTTAGATAAGTCCAGCCTGGTATACAGTCACATATAAATCCTTAGATAAGTCCAGCCTGGTAAACAGTCACATATAAATCCTTAGATAAGTCCAGCCTGGTCATTCTACCCCTGTCAGTAGTATTAAGGCCGGCCCTCCTGTAATGACAATACTGCTGCTTCCACAGATAACAACATGGTGGGTAAAATGATAAAGACATATTTGTATTAGATAAGCAGGCCATCTGGAGCAGATGGGATAGATTGACCCAGAGGAGGAACAAGATGCCAGACATTAAGGAAAACAATAAGAGGAACAGGGTCACTGGATGTGTGTAAGGTTAGTGTTTGTATGTGTATCAGCTACTCACCGTGCCTCTCTCTACTGTTTATGCAGATGCCCCAGATCCCGGAGGGTGGCCCGCGGGGTGGGGTTGGTAAGGCCGTGCTGCCCCCCCATGCCCTGGCTCTCTACCAGCAGCAGATCACCATGGCCCACGGAGAGTCCTCCCAGGAGGCCAAGCAGCAGCAGCATGCAGGTCAGCCCAGCAAACAGCACCCTTACCCAGCGCAGGGAGACAGAGACCCCCACAACATCAGCAGCCCCCGTGTCCGCCCACGCAGCCCCTCCACCAGCGACAAGGACGGTACGAACACCAGCTCTCTCTCTCTCTCTCCCTCCCTCGCTCCCTCGCTCTCGCTCGCTCTCTCTCTCCCTCTCTCTCCCTCTCTCTCCCTCTCTCTCCCTCGCTCTCTCTCGCTCTCTCTCTCTTTTCAGCTCCTCTCATCCTTCTGCTCAGTCTAAACCCAACTCCCTTGGTTCTAGATTATTAGGCTATGTGCTGATTTGAGGGGGATTATGTCAGTTCTACACTGTTTGGTGTTGTGCTGGTATTGATCTTTGGTATCCCCGTGCAGCGGGATCTGTGTCGGGTTGTTGAGTTCAGTCTTAGATATCCTTTGAGAGTTGTGCTCCATGTTAATTGCTAGACCTGTCTAGACCTAGTCTTATTTAGAAGATGTTGACACAAGATGAACTGAAGAGTTTCCATCTGGGGCCTTTAAAGAAGCCGAGGTAACCCGGGACCAAGGCCTATGTAACTACGGAGGATCTCCTATTCTTATGAACCATGGAGAAAACACAGCCCAGTGGCAAGGGGGGGGGCGGTGTTCTGTGTGAGTCGCAATACAGTAAACTGAGGAGGTAGCCTGTGTGTGTAGGGATTTGAGTCACATGGACATGTGTGGGTGTATGTACGAGTGTGATGATGTGAGTACCGGGTATGTGATCAGCTGCAGTATGTCTGTGTCCCTGCAGAGCTGGAAGGCAACGAGAGGTGGCTGCAGACTCTACTTCACGGATTACGTAGGTTCACACCCCGCCCTGCTCTATCCCTAACTCATACCCCTTCGGCCAACACACGCCTAGCTAAATTCACTTCCTTAGCGGGGTTTGACTGTGTGTGTGTACACTAAACACTAGCAATGGGTTTGGCAGTGTGTTTGTACTCTAAACACAAGGGATGGCTGTGTGGAGCAGCGTTGCTGTGTGGCTGGCTGCGCTCCTTGCTATGATGATGATAAGGAGGAGCATAACAAGCTAGTGCTGGCCAAGGGATGGCTCCCGGCTTCCAGAAAGTGTTGGTAAGGGCCAGTATTGGCTAGTTGCTGAGTGTGTGTTTGTGTGTCCCGTCTTACAGATAAGTCCCGGGCCTTCTCTCCTCACGGAGACCCTAAGAAGCAGGCGGTGGGGCCAGAGGACCTGAGGGCCACTACCCTGGGCCGGCCTGTCATGTCCCCCTACCCAATGTCCCCTCGAGACATGGCCAAGCTCAGCCACGATCAACACCTGCTCCACTATAACTCATGTGAGTCTTACTACAAGCCCTCGCTAACCACAAGGGCTCCCATACCGTACTTTGTTGGGAAATGTTTGTTGAATTTGTTGTCCTCAGGGCAGCATCATCAGGCCCTCATCCCCTGTAGTTCAGGTGCCAGCTCCCATTTCACTGTTATGTCCCCTTGCTTTGCGCTATCCTTAGCCAATCTCCTTTAACTGTTATTTCCTATCAAATCCTGCTCTGTCTATATTTGTATCCATATAAAAGTATCTGTCTGTGATCTCAGCTTTCCAGCAGGTTGGCCACTCTGGACCCCCTGGTCTGCAGCAGGATGGCATCAGGTTGGCAGCGGTGCGCCCCCTCCACATGCCAGAGCCACCCCCTCTCATCTCCTCCAACAAGCCAGGGGGGTCTATCACACAGGTACAGTACACTAACGTTTCTCCAGAGAACCGTAGCACCCATTTAGATTGGGGGAAGTGAATGGAGTGTTGCCATGCACTATGCTCACTGTTGTTGCTGTGTGGTTCACAGGGAACCCCAGTGCAGCTGCATAGCCCGGCTCACGGGATGGACCATGGGAAGATGCCCCCTGTACAGATGGGTTTGTCCTGGATGGATCAGAGGAAAGTGGGTGAGTCCAAGTGTCTGGAGTGGGTGCAGCATTCCCAGCCTTGGTTTGCTGGTGAGTTGCCCTCTTCTTGTCCTAACCTTCAATTCTCCGTTTGGGTGTCCTGGGCTTTCTGCACTGACACACTCTCCTCTCTGCTCTTATCTCACACTGTACCCCTCTGACTCGCACACATCAGGTCCCTACCCTGTGGTGAAGCAGGAGCAGCTGTCCCCGCGGTGCTCGTCCTCCCAGGCAGAGAACCTGTCCACGCAGGGGGCGCCCCACGACGCCAACGCTGGACGTGGTGAGTTCACAGCTAGATACACTACACACCCATCTGTCGGGACACTGTTCTCTGCTCATACGGATTCTCTGCTCTGTTATTTGGGCATAAACAGACCTCCATGCCAGTGTAAAGCCCTGACTTTGTTCTCCTGGATGTGTTGAATTTGCAGGGTCCATGCCAGCGGTGCAGGGGGGCAGCATCACGAAGGGCATCCCTGGGACCAGAGTTCACCAGGACTCCCCCATCTCCTACCGAGGAGGCTCCATCACCCAGGTAAGAGCAACACACCGACCTCAACGCTGTGCTTCTGCTAACTGGGCCGTACTTATTACCATGACTAACAGCTTTGGCCTAAAATTCTCACCGGGCTGTTTATTGTACGTCTCCAAATGAAACGAGGACAACGACACAGGCGTGTTGAGAGGTCATGAGCCCAGGCTGGAAAGTTAGGCTGGGTAAAGGCTGTGGCAACAGGCAGGCAGGATCTCACTGCTGATCCTGACTGGTGTGACATAACCGTGGCTCTGACTGCTCCCTGTCGCCCTAGCAACAGGTACACACTGTACCATGTCTGTTCCCTTCTTGATTTATCTGTTTACTCTCTCCACTCGCTAAGCCCCGTCACTGATACGCACGGTCTTCAGCCTGATGTAATAACTCCCTCAGCCAACTGGCCTGGAAATGGGATGAGATTATATGTGCCCAGATAGATAACTGAGGGAAAGGTGAGAGTTCGTATATAATCAAGAGTGGGTGGGGATGTCGCACGGCGGCTCCTTTGTTTGTCTAGCTGACTGCTAGGCAGAGTGAAAGCCTATCTGTCAATGAGGTGTGTGTGTGTGTACAGATAAGCTTTGCGGCATCGGGTGCGTAGGTCTCTCGCATCTCCCTTGATGACATTGGATGCTAAGGGTAGATAGGGGAGATAGGAAGGGTGTTTGTGTCTGTCAAGGCCACTCGATCCTGTGAGACGAGCCCAACCCCCCCTAACCCTCCACTTATGGTCTGGCCTCTGATGGCACTGTCCCCCCACCCCCCTCGAATATCATTTGACGTACATTTTAGTCATTAAGCAGAGCGATGTACAGTTAGTGCATTTATTTTAAGGCAGCTAGGAGGGACACCCACATCACAGTCATAGTAAGTACATTTTCCCTCAATAAAGGAACAAAAGTCAGAGCTAGTAAGGGTGGGTAGAAAAGTGTTAGTTCATGAAAGGTGTTTTTTGGGGGGAGGGGGGGGGGGGGGGGGGGGGCAGGCCTGTGCACGCTCTCTCTCTCTCAGCCTCCCAGCAGGCTTATGTAAACCCTCACTAGCCATGGCGCAAATCTGACTTGCACTGAAAGTGTGCCAGAGACATGACTCAATAGCCCTGACCAAACCCGCTGCTGCCATTCTGTCACCTGGTGTTAGCACTGCAGAGTGTGTGTGGGGGTTATTGTTCTTATGTGACTAGGCTGCCGCTGGTATAGTAGTGAGCAATTCAATTTGTTTAGCGTGCGGGCTCTGTTGCAGCAGCGGTCAGGACAAAAAGCTCTGTTGTCGTTGAGTCATAACGTGACATCCACGCGCATAACAACAATTGCCTCGCACTTCTCCGATTGGCATCAGTGAGCGATAAATGATCCCTATGATCTTAATCATCGTCACAATAAAAAAAAGAACATTCAGGACAAATATGCATCTAACAACAACGAGCAATGAAAGAGTTAAACTGACATCTGCTGTATCTTGTGGGGTGATTGGCTGTTGTGTTCCTCTGCGTTTGTCCCTCCCTCCACAGGGCACCCCGGCAGACGTTCTGTACAAGGGGACCATAACCCGTCTGATCACGGAAGACAATCCCAGCAGGGCAGAGAGGGAGCGGGACGAGGCCCTGTCCAAAGGACATGTGGTCTATGAGGGCATCAGCGGACACATCCTCACCTATGACCGTCAGTTCTCTAACCTAGAAACACCGTGCTACTACACTTACACTACCGTTCAAAAGTTTGAGGTCACTTAATGTCCTTGTTTTTGAAAGAAAAGCACATTTTTGGTCCATTAAAATAACATCAAATTGATCAGAAATACAGTGTAGACAATGTTAATGTTGTAAATGACTATTGTAGCTGGAAATTGACAAAAAATAAATATTTTTATGGTATATCTACATAGGAGTACAGAGGCCCATTATCAGCAACCATCACTCCTGTGTTCCAATGGCACATTATGTTAGCTAATCCATGTTGATCATTGTAAAAGGCTAATTGATCATTAGAAAACCCTTTTGCAATTGTTAGCACAGCTGAAATTGTTTTTTCTGATTAAAGAAGCAATAAAATGGTCCTTCTTTAGACGAGAAATTGGCAAGAAACTTAAGATCTCATACAACACTATGTAATACTCCCTTCACAGAACAGCGCAAACTGTCTGTAACCAGAATAGAAAGAGGAGTGGGAGGCCCCGGTGCACAACTGAGCAAGAGGACAAGTACATTAGAGTGTCTAGTTTGGTGTTTTGCAGGTACTATTTTATGAAGCTGCCAGTTCAGGACCTGTTTCTCAAACTAGACACACTAATGTACTTGTCTTCTTGCTCAGTTGTGCACCGGGGCCTCCCACTCCTCTTACTATTCTGGTTAGAGACAGTTTGCGCTGTCTGTGAAGGGAGTAGTACACAGAATTGTACGAGATCTTAAGTTTCTTGCCAATTTCTCACATGGAATAGCCTTCATTTCTCAGAACAAGAATAGATTGACGAGTTTCAGAAGAAAGATCTTTGTTTCTGGCCATTTTGAGCCTGTAATCGAAACCACAAATGCTGATGCTCCAAATACTTTATTACTTCTTTAATCATTACAACAGTTTTCAGCTGTGGTTTTCTAATGATCAATTAGCCTTTTAAAATTATCAACTTGGATTAGCTAACACAATGTGCCATTGTAACACAGGAGTGATGGTTGCTGATAATGGGCCTATGTACGCCTATGTAGATATACCATAGAAAATCAGCCATTTCCCGCAACAATAGTCCTTTACAACATTAACAATGTCTACACTGTATTTCTGATCAATTTGATGTTATTTTAATGGACCAAAAATGTGCTTTTCTTTCAAAAACAAGGACATTTCTAAGTGGCCCCAAAGTTTTTACATACTGTAACAACAGGAACAGAGGCATCGCCTTTAGTCTTGAAGAGTTAAAACCGCCTCTCAATGCCCTGTTGACTGTTGTTTGTGGCGTGTTCTCTTCAGGCCTACCCTCTCAGAACCCTAAAGAAGACGGCCGGGGCCAGCCTGGGGAGATCTTGGGGCTGAAGCGCCCCTATGATGTCATGGAGGGAGGGATCTCCAGGGGGCTGCCCATGAGGGACTCTCTGTCTGCAGCCAACTGTGAGGGTAAGTTGAGGAGTCCGCTACCATCTAAGAGCTCTAGCATGTACTTTACATAGACCTAGAGTCCTACAAGGACGAAAAAAATGCTACTCTTTCTTCACTCCCCCACATACTTCAGGTCTGATGGGTAGAGCCATGCCCCATGAGAGAGACAGCCCACACCCGACCCACCACATCCGTGGTTCCATTTCACAGGGTAATTATTCCATACACGGTGTTATTCCAGTCACTGCATCAGGGTTGTTGAACAATCACTGCATCGCCTAGTTGAACAATCGCTCAAGAGAAGTTAATTGTCAATAAAGTTCCAGTCTGACTTCAAATTTGAACTCCTGTGCATTTGTGTTCCTCCTCCTCTTCCCCCCAGGTATCCCCCGTCACCTGGAACCCCAGGATGGCTACATGAGGCGAGAGCCCAAGCAGATGAAGAGAGAGGGCTCCCCGCCCCGAGGGCCTAGCCAGATGGCTGACCCCATGAAGGGCCGAGACGGCATGGTGCCCACCGTGAAGGAGGGGGGCCGATCCATCCACCTCATTCCCAGAGAGGAGCTCCGACAGATGCCCGAAGGCATGATGATGGCCAAGGCTGGCAAAGATGGCATCATAGCACAGGTGAGTGGAACGCCACACTGTAGATGCACTGTGCCTCAGGGAAGTAAAAGCAAGACAAGTCCCTGTTGGTAGAGATATTCAGTGTTTCCTTTTTTTCAGGGTGCTCCAATGAAGCAGGAGCAGGGTGGCTTAAGGAAGGGGCATGACGTTCGTTCCATCATCGCCAGCTCCCCGCGCTCCCACTACAGCATGCCCCCTCACCTGGAGATGCGGGGGCCTGAGCAGCGGGGCCGCTACGAGGAAGGTCCTAAGGGTCGGCCCAGCGCTGTGGTCAGCACGGCCAGCTCCATGGCCCGCTCCTCGCCTCTGGCCATGGGGGGCGATCAGGGTGGCAAGGCCCACCACAGCCCCGTTGGCTACGAGGAACACAAGGGTGGCATGAGGGCTCCCTACACTGGGCCTTCTCACAGAGGATCCCCGCTGTCCAGAGAATCAGGCCAGCGGCAGCATGAAGGTATGTCACACACCGACACCGGACTGTGCACTGTCGTAGAACCTGTCTGATTGTGACGCATGGTTGAAATGAAAAGAGCTCATGTGAAGCCCACCGTGTTTGTGTTCTGAAGCATCCTTCCCGTCTCTCCTCTGTGTGGTCCAGGCTCCAATAAGAATCAGCCTCAGGAGCGCAAGTCCACACCCACCCCTAGGGAGATGAGCTCCGGCAAGTCACCGCTGTCGGGCGTTGCCGAGCAGCAGGCCCAACAACAGGCCCAACAACAGGCATCCCTGGCGTCGTACGAGCGTCTGCTGCAAGGTCTGGGGGCTGACGTGTACCGAGGTCAGATCCCCCTGGCCTTTGACCCTGCTGCCCTGCGTCAGGGCATCCCCATCGACCCAGGTACATAGTACACGATTGGACCCTTCTCATGTCCACTGTACAGTTCTACATAGGAGCTCCTTCAATAACTGCTCTTTCTGTCTGTTGGAGGGGAGGGGGGGGTGTACGTGACTATATGGCTTTATATGGTCTCTTTGTCTTCCTCCTCATTTAGCAGCCTACTACCTGCCTCGTCACCTGGCCCCTAACCCTGGCTACCCTCACCCCTACCCCTACCTGATCCGGGGCTTCCCTGACACGGCGGCCCTGGAGAACCGCCAGACGCTGCTCAACGACTACATCACCTCCCAGCAGATGCACCAGTGGCCTGCAGCCGCCGCCATGGCTGCCCAGCGCTCAGACCTGCTGAGGGGGCTCTCACCACGGGACCAGCCTCTCCAACTGCCCTACTCTGCTGCCCCGCGCGGTGAGCCTCACTCTGGTCATGGTGCACACACACACACACACAAAGTAGCCTAGCTGGACCAGTGTAGTGTAGCGCAGTCTGTAGTTTTGACTAGTGTTGTTCTTTCTTCTTGTTCCCAGGGATCATCGATCTGTCTCAGGTGCCACACTTACCTGTCCTGGTCCCTCCCTCTGCAGGGTCTTCCGGCTCCCCCATGGACCGCATCACCTACATCCCTGGAGCCTTCCCTAGCCAGCCATACACCTCCTCTCCCATCTCACCAGGTACTGGACTGGACTCTACACCAGCCAGCGTTCTGTGTTTTTAAATGTGATGCTGTGTGACGGACTCATCTGTGTTTTGTTTGTGTCTCTCCTGTGCTGTGTAGTTGGGCCCCAACACATGAGCAAGCAGCACGGCACACCATCCTCTGCTGACCGCGAGCGGGAGAGAGACCGGGAGAGAGACCGCGAGAGGGAGCGGGAGAGAGACCGCGAGAGGGACAGGGAACAGGAGAGAGAGAGGGAGAGGGATCGCGAGAGACAACGGGACAGAGACAGAGAGCGGGAGAGAGAGCGGGACAGGGACAGAGAAAAGGGGATCTCTCACGGCAACGTGGAACACGCCCCCATCTGGAGACCAGGTGTGTAGAGATATCGACCCACTCACTGTCTGTCTGCTATTCAATTATTACACTATTATGTTATTACCATGATAGTAGTACATTTACTGCACATTGTCTGTGTTGGATGTCTATGATCTTGTTCTATGAGATGATATGAGCTCTGTGCTGTGTGTAATATATCTGTACCCTCCCTCCCTCAGGCACAGAGCACAGCTCAGGTGGTAGTGTCAGGCCCTCCTCCCACTCTGGCTATGGCCACCAGCACTCCCCGGTGTCCCCTCGCACCCAGGACAGTGTCCAGCAGAGGCCCAGTGTCCTGCACAACACTGGGGGCAAGAGTCTGCCTGTCAGCGACCACAACAACCCCTCTGTGCTAAGGTAACCTGCTTGGTGACATGCATGACATACATGGTTGGATAAATGGCTAAGTATCTCCTACTGCAGGTGCCTTCTAAATAAGATGTGCAGACTGTGGTGGAGGTTCATCTGTGGTTGGCATGTTTACTGACTGTTTTAGTGATTTTGTTTTCCTCTCACAGGTCCATGCCAGGCTCAAATCGCTACCCAGGCTACGCCTACCAACAAAGCATGGACTCTAAGGAAATGGGCCGGGATGGGGGCAAGAGTAGGGGAGGCCTTCCCAAACACACCCAAGACCAACATGGGCCCTCTATATCCTCCAGCAAATCTGACCCCAAGCTGGCCAGCCCTAACCAAGGGGGTTACCCCAGCCCCTACCCCCAGGGCTCATCAGCCTCTCACCACTCAGGGCGACCCCCTCACCTGCTGCCCCCCCAGTCGGATAACGCTGCTGGCCGCGGAGAAAGTGGCACACCTAGTAGGGAAAAGACTCAAAACAAACCGATGTCCGTTCAGGAACAAGAGCTCCGAGCACTCGGTAAGACCACCATGACTGCGGCCAACTTCATAAACGCGATTATCATGCGTCAAATTTCTTGTGAAACGGGGATGCCAGAGACGGGCTCGCTCGTGGCCAACAGCGCCAGTGATGGTAAGACGCTCTGGATCCCAGGGTCCCCTCATCACCCAGACCCTCCCCTCGTTCGTCTGTGGCCTATTGCACGCTGTGGTGGTTGGGCATTATCAAATCAGTCCAAATTATTTTTGACATTTATTTTTTTGTGTTCTTTTCTACGCTATGCTATTTTTTTGTGTAACGTAGAGAACTATAAAAAAAAATATATGTATATATATATATATATATATATATATATATATATCCAAACGTGACCATCTAATTTGTATTATTTAACACGTTTTGACATTGAGAAGAAGAAACAGTCTAAACTGGAGCTTACATAGACATAATATTAAGGAGATGAAAGCAGCTTACGAGCTGGATAAATCAAATTATTCAATGACTATATATTTTTTATTAAAAGACCTATGTATTGACCATTTATTATGGTACAAAGAACCCAATTGGTATTTCCTTGGAGAGAGATCCTAGATGCCCTTTAAGGTATCATTCATAGATGGCTCAGTGGTTGGAAGATTTCAGCGTAACATTCATTGCTGCTTATTTTAATTTCCTTTTCATCGAGGATGTGGCTGTCGTTACCACGTGGGCACCCCTCCCCCCTCATATTGAAATCTTCGTTCACCTGTAGTATTCAAGAGTTCCATGTTAAAAACTAAATGAAGTAGCCTTGTTATCAATCTATCAATGTAATGTTAGGAGAAGGTTTATGATGAGTATAGTAATTCTGTAAGTATTTGATTTATAGTTAGTAATGACACCTTCCTTACAGATGTAACAAAATGTTCCAGAAATAAGGTGAAAATATTGCTAGCTAGATTACCTAAATGACAAAAGAGAAAGCTGAGGTCAGTCGGTGTCGATATAAACCAGTGTGAAATGTAGTAGGAAACGGTCAGGCGAGCCTGCCAGGATGCATCACGAGAATAACGCCCCACCAGCCACCAGACAGACAGACAGCCTCCCCGGGGCTCCAGACAGCGTTGATCATCCTCTGGAGGTGGGGGGTGGAGGTGGGGGGCAGGGAGAGGGCATAACGGGTGGTGGAGAGACCCATAAAAAGATCCTGGGGGAGGGGGGGTGCTGCAGCTTCTGGCCCCCAAATCTCTGCATGTCCTTATTACGCCTCACTGTAATTTATTCAGATTTTTCCACATGCAAACCGCTCAATGCGGCTTTTCCATCATTATAAATGCAATATTGTTTTCTTGTTTTTCCATTTGTAAAGCTATGTGCCACATCGATATTTATGACATGCCTATAGGGAAAGTGTGTGCATGTCGAGGCCAGATGAGTGTTGTGGTATAACATGCTGTCAGAAGTGTGTGTGTGTGTATGTATATATATATATATAATCACACACACACATATATATATCACACACACACCGAGTGTACAAAACATTAAGAACACCTTCCTAGTATTGAGTTGCCATTTTATGTCACCGCTAAGCTTGTCAGTGATTTATGCTTCTCTCCTTTGAGGAAAGTTCCGTATATAAATAAGTCTGTAGTGTTCTGAAGTAGCTTGACACATCCAACGCCACTGGCTGACAACACTTTGAGGATTTCTGCAGCAGGAAACCTATCGTTGAGCTCTTATGCACAGCAGATGTGTCACTTATGCAATGTTTATCGAGCACACCATATGCTGTGCACATAATGGACTTAGAAAATATATATATTTGTTTATTTATTCTATCATTTTACAACAAGCTCTCGTCAGTTTTCACCTTTAGAAACAGGGAATACTAATACACTGTAGTTAGAGACTTCCTGTAAGCTGCCTCTTCAAACAGACCCAGAAAACTGAATTTTCACCTTCTTTGTCCCCTCTGTGTGTACATGGTGGTGCTGCTTAATGTGTGTGTGTGTGCGCTGTGGGCACCACCCTGTGTGTATTGTCCTGTCCCCTCAGTTCAACAGAAGATGATGCCCATGGAGCAGCACGGTCTGTACCGGCCTCCCTCTGAGGAGAGGCTGTCCCCGGGCCAGCAGCCCCAGTCCCCCCTGGTCAAAGGCAGCCAGAGGGTGGTCACCCTGGCCCAGCACATCAGTGTAAGCCCCCACACAACTACAGGAATATATTTTACTATATCATATCACTGTTACATTTACCGTACAGTTCTTCTTAAAGTCTGTAGGAATGAGAAGCAGACAGGACGGAAGGAGAGATGCTGTGTCTGACCTGTATCTGTGATGTGTGTGTGGGGAACAGGAGGTGATCACCAAGGACTACACCCGGCAGAGCCAGCAGGCCCAGCAGCAGGTCCCTATGCAGCAGTCTTACCATAGCAACTCTGTCCTGGACCTGACCCGGCCCCCCAGCGCCCCCCAGGCCCCACCTGCCTCCCAGGAGCCCAGCCAGGGGCCTCGCTACACCCCAGAGGGAGCCGGCGGGGATCGTGCCCGAGACAGGTACTGCCCAGACTTTATACTGTATATGGCACCGCTCTGTATCTTCCTAAGGGTGTCACATGTTAAGTACTATGTTTAATCCTATGTGGAAATGCAGATACCGAAATATTACTGACATTAATTGATATTGAATATTGTTTAGATGACTGCATAATCAGCCAGACCACAGTGGCTCATTAGTGTGTGTGTGTGTTCCCAGGTCCCCTCCTCAGCCCAAGGTGTCACCTGTCAATATGTCTACAGACGGCATTGAGCCTGTGTCCCCTGCCGGAGCCATGTCTGAACCAGAGACACAAGGAGCTTCCTACCCCAACGAGCAGGGGTAAGGTTTCACCCTCCATTCCTCACACAGATATAAATCATTCTCTAGACTACTCTTGGTAAAATAAATTTTAAAAAGGGAGGGAGGGAAATAGCCGTAGTGTAGGAAGCAGTTGTTCTCCGGACGCTAACTAGATGTGGTCATCTCCCCACAGCATGGGCTCTCGCTCCCCTCCCAGCACCTCCCAGCCCCCAGCCTTCTTCAGCAAGCTCACTGAGAGCACCTCGGCCATTGTCAAGTCCAAGAAACAGGAGATGATCAAGAAGATGACCGTGGTCGGCAGTGACGCCGACTTCAGTGAGTCCCACCACCACAGTGACGGCATACAGCATTAGTACTGTAGATACTGTAGTCATAGACAGAGAGACTATGCTCTAAATATACTGTTTCCACATCCAGATCCTGGTCAGCCAGGAACAGAGATTTTCAACATGCCTGCCTCTACCACTGCAGGTAAGATACAGCATTTCTAGAAATGATCGTGGGATATTAGTGGGGAGTGGTGGATTATTGTTACTCTCAACCACAATGTTGTATAATGTGCTTAGAGTAGTAGTTTTTCTGTGATTTAGGCATGGTAGACTGTTAGCTAGATGTTCTGTTTATGTGACTCTGTTGTGGTATAGATCAGCATGGTACAGCAGAGAGGTTCTCCTCCAGTTGGTATACATACGGCCACGTTCCCCTGATGAGCCCCTAGCTGACACAGCTAGGCTTTTGGCTGCGGCTCCGGAGCATGTGTATCAGCATGGCTACTCACAGGAGACTGGAGAGGGCAGGAGCTACATGCTGGATGTTATTTAGAGTCCATCACCTCTCTCTCCTGTGGCTATCCTCTGGAGGCTCATAACCTACATAATGCCCACTGACAGACTGAAAGCTGCGTCAGCACAAACCAACATGTCTCTCTCCATCTCTCTCTGAGGATGTGCTGACTGGATTTTTCTTCCCCTCTCTGCTGTTCCACTCTCTTTCTCTCACTCCCTTTTCTTGCTTTCTCTTGTCCCTGTCGTCCTTTTCTCTCCCTTACTCTGTTCTCATGTTGGCCCTTTTCCATTTGTCTTCTATTTTACCATATCCTCTTTCCATGTTTCTCTTTCGCTCTCTCTCCCGCTACTCAATGCCCTCTCTAACTTCCCCCTGCCACTTCCTGCCTCTCAGGACCTGTGAGTATACGCAGCCACCCGGCTCCCGAGGTGTCTGGTAACACCATAGGGCTGGAGGCCATTATCAGAAAGGCCCTGATGGGAAAGTATGATGAACAGGCCGAGGAGCGCCCTCCCTCCTCCAATGCTATTAACCCCATGGTTGCCAGTGTGCCTGCCGCTATGCTCCCCGCTGATGGACGGACGGAGGACTCTTACTCACTGCAAGGTGTGATATTACCTCGTAAATCTCCCTCTGTCATAAGCCTCCAATCCAAGTCGCAAGGCTGTTGGGTGGATTGTATGTACTGGTGTTCAGAGGCCTCAGTATTTCCATTATGAAACAGTACTGTATGTGTAACAAATCAAGTGAATTATTAATTCTTTCAGCTTTGCTAGACTAGTTTCTCACAATTTTAACTTCAGATGTATGGTAGATAAATGTGAATAGAACTGTCCACTAAACCACAGGGCTGCGTTGTGTTCTCTGTTTCTTTTTGTGTAGGTGGGGGGAAACCAAAGGGCAGCGGGCGTTCTAACGGGCGGAAGGCCAAATCCCCCGGGCCGGGCCTGTCAGGGGGGGAGAGACCCTCCTCTGTGTCCTCTGTCCACTCTGAGGGGGATGCCAACCGCCGCACGCCCGTCACCAACCGTGTCTGGGAGGACCGGCCCTCCTCCACAGGTACTGCTGCCCCTCTCACCTCCTATCAACATCTCATCTCTCACTGCCCCTCTCACCTCCTATCAACATCTCATCTCTCACTGCCCCTCACCTCTATCAACATCTCATCTCTCACTGCCCCTCTCACCTCCTATCAACATCTCATCTCTCACTGCCCCTCTCACCTCCTATCAACATCTCATCTCTCACTGCCCCTCTCACCTCCTATCAACATCTCATCTCTCACTGCCCCTCTCACCTCCTATCAACATCTCATCTCTCACTGCCCCTTTCACCTTTATCAACATCTCATCTCTCACTGCCCCTCTCACCTCCTATCAACATCTCATCTCTCACTGCACCTCTCACCTCTATCAACATCTCATCTCTCACTGCCCCTCTCACCTCCTATCAACATCTCATCTCTCACTGCCCCTCTCACCTCCTATCAACATCTCATCTCTCACTGCCCCTCTCACCTCCTATCAACATCTCATCTCTCACTGCCCCTCTCACCTCCTATCAACATCTCATCTCTCACTGCCCCTCTCACCTCCTATCAACATCTCATCTCTCACTGCCCCTCTCACCTCCTATCAACATCTCATCTCTCACTGCCCCTTTCAACTCTGTCAACATCTCATCTCTCACTGCCCCTTTCACCTCTATCAACATTTCATCTCTCACTGCCCCTCACCTCTATCAACATTTCATCTCTCACTGCCCCTTTCACCTCTATCAACATTTCATCTCTCACTGCCCCTCACCTCTATCAACATCTCATCTCTCACTGCCCCTCACCTCTATCAACATCTCATCTCTCACTGCCCCTCTCGCCTTCTATCAACATCTCATCTCTCACTGCCCCTCTCACCTCTATCAACATCTCATCTCTCACTGCCCCTCACCTCTATCAACATTTCATCTCTCACTGCCCCTCACCTCTATCAACATTTCATCTCTCACTGCCCCTCACCTCTATCAACATCTCATCTCTCACTGCCCCTCACCTCCTATCAACATCTCATCTCTCACTGCCCCTTTCACCTTCTATCAACATCTCATCTCTCACTGCCCCTCTCACCTCTATCAACATCTCATCTCTCACTGCCCCTCTCACCTCCTATCAACATCTCATCTCTCACTGCCCCTCTCACCTCCTATCAACATCTCATCTCTCACTGCCCCTCTCACCTTCTATCAACATCTCATCTCTCACTGCCCTTCACCTCTATCAACATTTCATCTCTCACTGCCCCTCACCTCTATCAACATCTCATCTCTCACTGCCCCTCACCTCCTATCAACATCTCATCTCTCACTGCCCCTTTCACCTTCTATCAACATCTCATCTCTCACTGCCCCTCTCACCTCTATCAACATCTCATCTCTCACTGCCCCTCTCACCTTCTATCAACATCTCATCTCTCACTGCACCTCTCGCCTTCTATCAACATCTCATCTCTCACTGCCCCTCTCACCTCCTATCAACATCTCATCTCTCACTGCACCTCTCACCTTCTATCAACATCTCATCTCTCACTTCACCTCTCACCTCTATCAACATCTCATCTCTATCAACATCTCATCTCTCACTACACCTCTCACCTTCTATCAACATCTCATCTCTCACTGCCCCTCTCACCTCTATCAACATCTCATCTCTCACTGCCCCTCTCACCTCTATCAACATCTCATCTCTCACTGCCCCTCTCACCTCTATCAACATCTCATCTCTCACTGCCCCTCTCACCTCTATCAACATCTCATCTCTCACTGCCCCTCACCTCTATCAACATCTCATCTCTCACTGCCCCTTTCACCTCTATCAACATCTCATCTCTCACTGCCCCTTTCACCTCTGTCAACATCTCATCTCTCACTGCCCCTCACCTCTGTCAACATCTCATCTCTCACTGCCCCTTTCACCTCTATCAACATCTCATCTCTCACTGCCCCTCTCACCTCTATCAACATCTCATCTCTCACTGCCCCTCTCACCTCCTATCAACATCTCATCTCTCACTGCCCCTTTCACCTCTGTCAACATCTCATCTCTCACTGCCTCTTTCACCTCTGTCAACATCTCATCTCTCACTGCCCCTCACCTCTGTCAACATCTCATCTCTCACTGCCCCTTTCACCTCTATCAACATCTCATCTCTCACTGCCCCTCTCACCTCCTATCAACATCTCATCTCTCACTGCCCCTCTCACCTCCTATCAACATCTCATCTCTCACTGCCCCTCTCACCTTCTATCAACATCTCATCTCTCACTGCCCCTCATCTCTATCAACATCTCATCTCTCACTGCTCATATTCAACTGTATCAAAGACCGGAAACCCATCACCTTTAAACCGTGTGAACTGCATTCTGCTGCCTATGGCATCATGATCAGTACTCAAGGATTTATTGTTGCTGTTCTTCCTCTTGCAGGCGCAACACCCTTCCCGTGTAACCCCCTGACCATGCGTTTCCCAAGTGGCATGCCGGTGTCAAACCCCTCCCCCACCCCCTCTGGACAGATAGGGGCTCAGGGCCAGGGCCGGTCCTGGGAGGAGGAGCCCAAGCCCCTGCTGTGTTCTCAGTATGAGACCCTGTCTGACAGTGAGTGAGAGACCCTGCCATGGAACAGAACAGCACCCGCCAACTAACCACCTCCACTGCTGCTGCAGGCACACACGTGACACACACACACACACACACACACACACACACACACACACACACACCATTCCACTCTACAGCTCCATCTCCACCCAGCAAGGGAGTACGACAGGACCTGACCTTTGGGCCTCCCATCTCACACAGCTGACTGACGATCACAAGCACCGATGGGGGTGTGCTGAAACACTGCTGCTCCGTGTGTTAGTGCTTCAGTGTATGCAGTCACTCCAGGACTACTCTAAAGGACAAATCACTTGGTTTTTTTTACTTCACTTTTTTCCCCTCTTACTGGCCTTATTGATACGGACACATCAACTCATGCGCTTGTTTGTATACTGTTCTAGTGTCTTCTACGGTTTGTGGAAGGGACTTGGTACGGCCCCATAATCTGATGCTCATGTGTTTTCATTTGGCCCGCGGAGTGATTCACTTGCCCTGGTCAAGGATGGATGTGTCCTCTGCTTGTACAGGAAGCCTGCTCTGTTCGGCCATGTCAGGGCTCTAAACGGGGATTCAACCTGGATCTTCAGCTTGGAGAAGCCTGCTGCCGCCTCTGACCAGCAAACCCAACCATAGTGGACATGCATCAGCACAGAAGTGTCTGTCTCTCTCTCTCTGTCTGTCTGTCTCTCTCGCTCTTTTGCCAGTGACCCCTTGGACAGGGTGTGAACCACACAGAGTTCTGTTTGGAAAGGTCTGCTAGGGAAGTGGTCTTCCTACACTGGGTCATTTCACTGTGCGGAGGGCAGGCGGACAGGCATGTAGCCAGGCATGCCATCTATTGTACAGTACTGTGGACACTGTGGAGTTCAGACGGCCTGTGTATTTCTACTACCGTTAGAATGCATCAGGTGATGGACAGGAGGAGAAAACCAACACAGAAAAACAATGTCTTTATTTTCTTTTCTCCTGTTTAAATCCAGTCAGTCCAGTCCTGTGTTTGAAAGTGAGCCGAGACCTTTAGTACTTTTGATCGTGAATGTTTTGATGGTGTCAGTTTATCTCTTATTTTCAATGATCTATCTTCGGGGGTTTACAGGGTATACATGCTGTCCATTGCTGATGTCATCATACACCTGAAAGGTTACTGGAGGACGGTGGTGGCATTATGGTCTCCAGACATCCAATCGAGAGAGCGGTCTGTGGGTGTGATGGACGGCACGAAGAGACAAGTGACACTATATCAACCACGTTTGTGTTTGTTGAGAATGTTTTTGGATGTTAAGCACTTAGTTGTCCATGTGTTCACAACGGCATTTTTAGGAATCTGTTTCGGGCAGGCGAGAATGGACTGGAGAAGACGAGTGTAGAGTCCTACTGTGGAGGCGTCCTCCTTTTAACATCTCTTTCATTTGGTCTTGCCACCGACATTCTTTAGTGCTCCCAAACTCCAGCGACAATCACAGTTCTAGTGAAAAATTACCTAGTCCGCTTTGAGTGGGTGGAGACCAACCTTAAAGCTGCTTTAGGGCAAATTTCCCAGCATCAGAGTTGGAATTTGCTTGCATTAAAGAGGTGACAAATGAAAGCCATCAATGTTTCTATGCCCCTTGGTCCATGGCGGTGCTAGCTGTGGCTGTAGTATGAGCCCTAGCTGGCCTGCTGGAAGCCCGTCTCTTGGAGGGAACTCCTAATGTCTCTAGGGGCTGCCTGTTGTGACAGTCTGACCTCTGATCTTTTACTGTCTAGAGGAAGAGGAGCTCTGCCTTACGCCAGGCCAGATGCACCTTCTTATCGAGACCTGATTTTGTACAGTTATAAGATATTTCTAGTGTTAAGTGCCATTTATTTTACATAATACAGTACTGAAGTTACCAAGTGACGCACAATTTTATTTTTCATTTTTTCCTATCATTTTTCTTCATGCCAGGGTTATACGTGTCCATGCAGGGAAATGTTGAAACCAAGAGCAGATGAAACGTCCTTCTTTTGATTTTTTTTCTAAATCTGTCACAGCCTTAGCTCTTAACTGTCACATATTCTGTCATGATCCTGATTCAGAGGAGGTTTAAAAGTCCAACAGTTGGTGTTCATTTACCATGTGTGATTTGAAATTTGTACCCATTTTAAAGGCCATCTCTTTGTTGTTGACGTGGTATATGACAGTGTTCATGGCTTGTATTGAGTGTCGAAGCAAGAGACGCACAGCTATTCTCAGTGTGACTGTTGTTGAGGGCGACTGCGGTGTGTTGTCCGGTCCACTAGCTGAGAGCGGGTTGAGTTAGTCATGATGGAGACTTGTTAGTCATGAACATGTGTAACAGTTGTTGGACTGCCTGTGCTCTCCTCCCCCTTCATCTTCACTGGATAATGTACCGCTTCTTACCCTGGCTACCTCAACTGGTCATGTTTTACATCTAGTCAGTCAAGGTGGAGGTCAAATTAGACGTTTTTAACTGGGCCCAATAAAACCGTTTCGGCCTCTCTACTTGTATATCAATTTACTTTTCATGAAGTCGTTGGGAGAGCAAAGTGACAGTACATTTTGACATGATAGGAAGACAGAACCATATCTACATTTTAGCTAAATAAATAGCAGAGGAAACTAGAAGAATCAGTTTGAAATGTACTGATGTGTATTTTAAGGATTTATATTTTTCCCCTCTGGTTTCTGTTTGTTCTTACACTGCTTGCTTTGATTACTGTCATGTCACTCTCCGTGCTAGAAGTTAGCCTTTCATTTGTAATGAACATAATTATTCAAGACGAACGATAAACGAATTAGTCGAATGGCCGATGCGATCCCTGTATTGTACCAGGGTGGGCGGGAGAGATGGCATTGACAAATGTTCAACCATATTGTGCATAATGATTTCTTTTTTTTATTATTATAACCCACTGTATAATAGCAAGGATTGTATATAGAACTGAAAAGATGTAAATATTTATGTAGCTTGCTGCAAGGTTGGTATTTACAGAAAAACTATTCGCACTGTTTAATTCTACATGCCCACCAGCAAGCTTTGTGGATAGCAGTGTAACAATGAAAATTCAAAAAAACACTGCCTTAATGTTTAAATAAAAAGCTTATTGCCATTGAAACTTATGCTGTCTTTTTGTGTACTTTGACTGTCATTTATTACAGTGTTAAATGTATATCCCATTGATTAGCCTATTTAATAGAGGTAGACTCGGCCATATGACGTAGATGCAGAAAGTAAACTGCGTAGTTTGTTGTTGCAGAAATTGACCAAGAGTGTTGAAGTGCGACACTCCTCTGCTGTTTTTAGTGCCCTGTCTACCACGTGAAGTGAACCCTTGCACATGCAAGGGTGTGTGTGAGAGCAACGTCTTCCATCTCGCTCATCTCAATGATCTGCGGTGCTGCTCATGGCAAAGTGATTTTGCTGAGTCTACCTTTTTAAAACGAAAGTAAAAGCATTAGACTATAGATGACGCAGACGGCTATCTTAGGGGAAACAGGAACTATGATCACAGTAACCTCATTCCCAGGCTCAATTGCTACTGCATGGCAGCCGGCCAGCTTACCGATCACTGTACCTGTACACAGACTATCTGTAAATAGCACACCCAACTATCTCATCCCCATATTGTTATTTATCCTCTTGCTCTTTTGCACCCCAGTATCTCTACTGGCACATCATCATCTACACATCTATCACTCCAGTGTTAATGCTAAATTATAATTATTTCGCCTCTATGGCCTATTTATTGCCTTACCTCCCTAATCTTCTACATTTGCACACACTGTACATAGATTTCTCTATTGACTATGTTTGTGTAACTTGTTTGTGTCGCACTGCTTTGCTTTATCTTGGCCAGGTCACAGTTGTAAATGAGAACTTGTTCTCAACTGGCCTACCTGGTTAAATAAAGGTGAAATGTGAAATAAAATAAAAGATTATGATCACAGTAAATACACTGAGTATACCAAGCGTATACCAAACATTAGGGACACCTTTTTTTATACTCCGTGCAGTGGAAACCAGCTACCACAAGTGGGTGCTAAACTCTTATTGGATGTGGGTGTTGTGACGAGGAGCTGCCTGCATAGCTTTGCCACACACCACTTCTCTGACACACTGAGTACCATTAAACACAGGAAAAGGAATGTCACATTGCCAATCAAATGATTGGTTAATGAGGGGGTTAAATGCAGTGATCTGAGGACATAAGGTCATCTATCCTTCACTAACTGTCCAGATCTTGTGATTTGTATTTTTTATATAGTATCCTTTATTATTTTCCCCTAACCCTACCACCCCTCCCCTAATTGGAGTACACTAATGGACAACAATACTTCTAGCTTATACATACTACATACATTTCACTGACAGTATATTTTCCATTGGTTTTCTTTAGTTTGTTTTTAGTCCCAGCCTTCTGCTACCCTCACCCCTCCCATATATCTCTGAACACCATCCAGTTTAGTTTTCTAGCTGCCATCTATTTTTCTACTGTCCTGTGATGTTTCACAAAAGTTCTGAACCTTTCTATTCTCATTACGGCTGTCCCCGACTAAAAAAAAATGTTGGTTGACTGGTCTTCTGACCAATCGATTGCTCAACATTTTTTATGTGTATTTTTCCAATTATAGACACCCTATGTGTTTTAATAAAATCAGCTATATGCATTGAGCGTGTCTGCTACTTTAATCTTACTATTTGATGCCTTGAGGGCGCCAAAGATCAACTGAATAAAAAAATAAAAAAACGTAACCTGACCCAACTATTCTCCTCCAGCTCCTGCTGGCTTTCGCAGATTCTGCCATTACTCTCCTGAAGTTGCGACAATAGGCTACAGGAGGAGTCGGCAACCTTTCTCATGTGGAATGCCAGTTATGGTTTTCATATGCACATCTTTGTTGAACAGTTTCATTTAATTTATAATAAAGTCTTCATATGTGAAAATCCTTGTCATGTGGTTAATCAACATGCTATCCAGATCTAAATTAAAATCACACAAACCTAAATAGTTACTTATATTGCCAACTATGTATGAATAGCCTACATAAAGCCAAGAAATAAAAACATTGCTGCCTACAGGTAGAACATATCCTGATAACAATAAATATCCTAAAAATCACATTTGCTACCCATGGCCTGTCTGCAATGAACTTGATACATTGTAACTATCAACTATTAACTTGGGTCTGGCCAGAAGCTTGTTCCCTAGCAACATTGTATAAAATATTCTGGGCCCTCAGTTTCCTGTGCCAGTGAGCTCGGGACAAACACAGCTGTAGGTTATTTGCCCAAGGGATATGAAGCAGTGCTTGACTTGAGCACCTGAATTGAGTACAGCACCTCAAATTGTAAAATGCTTGAGCTCCTGTTCCTCTTATAGTATATTAACTCCAAAGTATTGTGGAGCTCCTGCACCTAAATATAAACAGGACCAGCACCCAAAATGAGTACCGGAACCTATTTTAGTCCAATTCAAGCATTGATAAGAGGCCTATTTTATGACGTTTCCACTGTATCAGAGCATGATATTTTTCCCTTTCACAATGAGGGGATATCAAATGGGAGAGAGCTAGAAAGTTTTTTCAAATACATTGAAGTATTGGAATTCTCAAATGGATGTAAAAACAGACTTTGTTTGCTTGCTTTTTGAGGTGAAGAAAACATATTTGAGAAGCTCCACAGGTCATCAGTGGTGTGGCATCAACCCAATCAGAAATATTATCAGATCACCTAATGTCAGCGGTGGAAAAAGTATCCAGTTGTCGTACTTAAGTAAAAGTAAAGATACCTTAGTAGAAAATGACTCTGTTAAAAGTAAAAGTCACCCTGTCTAAAAGTAGCCTATAGGTAGCCTATAGTGACCTATAGGCCTAATTCTATGTATAATCAGGCCAGGTAGCCTATAGGCCTACTTCTATGTATAATCAGGCCATGTAGCCTATAGGCCTACTTCTATGCATAATCAGGCCATGTAGCCTATAGGCCTACTTATATGTATAATCAGGCCAGGTAGCCTATAGGCCTACTTATATGTATAATCAGGCCAGGTAGCCTATAGGCCTACTTATATGTATAATCAGGCCAGGTAGCCTATAGGCCTACTTATATGTATAATCAGGCCATGTAGCCTATAGGCCTACTTATATGTATAATCAGGCCAGGTAGCCTATAGGCCTACTTATACAGTGCCTTGGTGAAAGTATTCGGCCCCCTTGAACTTTGCGACCTTTTGCCACATTTCAGGCTTCAAACATAAAGATATAAAACTGTATTTTTTGTGAAGAATCAAAAACAAGTGGGACACAATCATGAAGTGGAACGACATTTATTGGATATTTCAAACTTTTGTAACAAATCAAAAACTGAAAAATTGGGCGTGCAAAATTATTCAGCCCCTTTACTTTCAGTGCAGCAAACTCTCTCCAGAAGTTCAGTGAGGATCTCTGAATGATCCAATGTTGACCTAAATGACTAATGATGATAAATACAATCCACCTGTGTGTAATCAAGTCTCCGTATAAATGCACCTGCACTGTGATAGTCTCAGAGGTCCGTTAAAAGCGCAGAGAGCATCATGAAGAACAAGGAACACACCAGGCAGGTCCGAGATACTGTTGTGAAGAAGTTTAAAGCCGGATTTGGATACAAAAATATTTCCCAAGCTTTAAAGATCCCAAGGAGCACTGTGCAAGCGATAATATTGAAATGGAAGGAGTATCAGACCACTGCAAATCTACCAAGACCTGGCCGTCCCTCTGAACTTTCAGCTCATACAAGGAGAAGACTGATCAGAGATGCAGCCAAGAGGCCCATGATCACTCTGGATGAACTGCAGAGATCTACAGCTGAGGTGGGAGACTCTGTCCATAGGACAACAATCAAGTCGTATATTGCACAAATCTGGCCTTTATGGAAGAGTGGCAAGAAGAAAGCCATTTCTTAAAGATATCCATAAAAAGTGTAGTTTAAAGTTTGCCACAAGCCACCTGGGAGACACACCAAACATGTGGAAGAAGGTGCTCTGGTCAGATGAAACCAAAATTGAACTTTTTGGCAACAATGCAAAACGTTATGTTTGGCGTAAAAGCAACACAGCTGAACACACCATCCCCACTGTCAAACATGGTGGTGGCAGCATCATGGTTTGGGCCTGCTTTTCTTCAGCAGGGACAGGGAAGATGGTTAAAATTGATGGGAAGATGGATGGAGCCAAATACAGGACCATTCTGGAAGAAAACCTGATGGAGTCTGCAAAAGACCTGAGACTGGGACGGAGATTTGTCTTCCAACAAGACAATGATCCAAAACATAAAGCAAAATCTACAATGGAATGGTTCAAAAATAAACATATCCAGGTGTTAGAATGGCCAAGTCAAAGTCCAGACCTGAATCCAATCGAGAATCTGTGGAAAGAACTGAAAACTGCTGTTCACAAATGCTCTCCATCCAACCTCACTGAGCTCGAGCTGTTTTGCAAGGAGGAATGGGAAAAAATGTCAGTCTCTCGATGTGCAAAACTGATAGAGACATACCCCAAGCGACTTACAGCTGTAATCGCGGCAAAAGGTGGCGCTACAAAGTATTAACTTAAGGGGGCTGAATAATTTTGCACGCCCAATTTTTCAGTTTTTGATTTGTTAAAAAAGTTTGAAATATCCAATAAATGTCGTTCCACTTCATGATTGTGTCCCACTTGTTGTTGATTCTTCACAAAAAAATACAGTTTTATATCTTCATGTTTGAAGCCTGAAATGTGGCAAAAGGTCGCAAAGTTCAAGGGGGCCGAATACTTTCGCAAGGCACTGTATGTATAATCAGGCCATGTAGCCTATAGGCCTACTTCTATGTATAATCATGCCAGGTAGCCTATAGGCCTACTTCTATGCATAATCAGGCCAGGTAGCCTATAGGCCTACTTATATGTATAATCAGGCCAGGTAGCCTATAGGCCTACTTCTATGTATAATCAGGCCAGGTAGCCTATAGGCCTACTTCTATGCATAATCAGGCCAGGTAGCCTATAGGCCTACTTCTATGTATAATCAGGCCAGGTAGCCTATAGGCCTACTTCTATGTGTGCACGTCCTTACTTAACATTGACCGGAGCGCTCCAAACAAAAGACGATGACTACATTGACAGTACTCGAAAATGGAATTCAATCAATCAACTTATTTCTCACAAGGGTCGCATAGGTTGTGCACTCTGCGAACAATGTGTCCACTCAGACAATGAGAACAGGAAGACTGGAATAATAATATTGAATGCATTAAAATTAAATGACCATTAACCAAAGTAAAAAACATTGTATATTAGAAATTGTAGGAATTAACAGTACATGTACTACTGGTGATATATGTAATGGGGAATTGATATACACTAACAATCAAATGCAAACAATTCACACATTGAAGTTATAAAATAATGAATGTGCACAAATTGGTGGGAGAGAGCATTCTGCAGAGAGAAGTGCATTGTGCATCTTGGTGCATGGTCAATCTGACGTCTGCATTGCCATGCAGCACTTCATATGGCCTCAGCAGATGTCAGGGCATTCATACTTCTTGCGCTTCCAGCTGTTGTCCTTGACAAATAAAGTGGAATTTAGTATTTTCTGGTGGATTAAAATGAAATTGCAACCATTGCTTGTTTTAAAACAATCCGGTTCAAGTCCAGCTTCTGGCTGGGCCACTCAAGGACATTCAGAGACTTGTCCTGAAGCCACACCTGTGTTGTCTTGGCTATGTGCTTAGGGTCATTGTCATGTTGGAAATTGAACCTTCGCCCCAGTCTGAGGTCCTGAGCACTCTGGAGCAGGTTTTCATCAAGGATCTCTCTATGCTTTGCTCTGTTCATCTTTCCCTCGATCCTGACTTGTCTCCCAGTCCCTGCCGCTGAAAAACTTCCCCACAGTATGATGCTGCTGCCACCACCATGCTTCACCGCAGGGATGGTGCCAGGTTTCCTCCAAACATGACGCTTGGCATTCAGGCCAAAGAGTTCAATTTTGGTTTCATCAGACAAGAGAATCTTGTTTCTCATGATCTGAGAGTCCTTTAGAAGGCTTTTGGCAAACTCCAAGCGGGCTGTCATGTGCCTTTTACTGAGGAGTGGCTTCCGTCTGGCCACTCTACCATAAAGGCTTGATTGGTGGAGTGCTGCAAAGATGGTTGTCTTTCTGGGAGGTTCTCCCATCTCCACAGAGGAACTCTGGAGCTCTGTCAGAGTGACTATTGGGTCCTTGGCCACCACCCTGACCAAAGCACTTCTCCCCTGATTGCTCAGTTTGGCCGGGTCGGCCAGCATTAGTAAGAGTGTTGGTGGTTCCAAACATCTTCCATTTAAGAATGATGGAGGCCACTGTGTTCTTGGAGAACTTCAATGCTGCAGGCATTTTTTGGTACCCTTCCCCACATCTGTGCCTCGATACAATCCTGTCTCAGAGCTCTACGGACAATTCCTTCAACCTCACAGCTTGGTTTTTGCTCTGACATACATTGTCAACTGTGAGACCTTATATAGGCAGTTGTGTGCTTTTCAAAATCATGTCCAATCAATTGAATTTACCACAGGTGGATTCCACTCAAGTTGTAGAAATACCTCAAGGATGATCAATGGAGACAGGATGCACCAGAGCTCAATTTCAAGTTTCAGAGCAAAGGGTCTGAATACCTATGTAAATTAGGCATTTCTGTGTTCTTTGTATACATTTGCAATAATTTCTTCAAACCTATTTTAACTTTGTCATTATGGGGTATTGCGTATAGATTGATGAGTGGGGAAAAAACATTGAATCGATTTTATAATAAGGCTGTAACGTAACAAAATGTGGAAAAAGGGAAGGGGTCTGAATACTTTCCGAATGCCCTGTATGGTTAAAGTACTTAGCTTCTTCTTTCAAAAATATTGTTTGGTGAATCATGGATGACTCCGAGTTAATAAATCCCCAGGGGGTAAGAGTGAACTCTAGTAACCTCCTGAAGGTGACTAACATGAATTTGTTCCTCCCTTTAGGGACAAAAGGTCGGCCATCATGGACTTATAATAGTATAGTAAATTCTTATATGGAGCACTTTTGGATCATACCAGAGCCATATATTTATTTGGTCTAAATAGATGATGCCATCTACTCTAATGTTGCCATGTTTATCCCTCTCTTCTTCTCTGCTGGGACGACCTACAATTTCACCACTGACTAGCTAGAGGAACAATTGAGAGTAGAGCTTTTAGTTGTAAAGTCTTGGTTGGACCCAAGCCCCAGTCACAGCTCCTGTGTGACGTCTTAATCCTGTCTGGTGCTATTAGCTTCAGTGTGAGGGAGGAGGTGCTGGTGGATTTGTGTTACTGAGGAGACCATGGGGTTCTGAGGTACACACCCAACCCCTCCTACGTGCCCTATGCAATAGGTGAGAGGAGATCTGCTGTTATTTTAGTATCACTTGGATATTTAGGATATTAATAGGATGGATTAATGGGACAGAATAATGCTTGAGTTTCTTGTTTACGGTTTTTAAAAAAATAGTAAAAATCACCAGGAATTCAGCTAAAAATGTGTTTAATTTAGGAAAGCTGTTCAAGTATTCCCATGAATAAAAAACTAGACTTGATTGTGTCTCAATATAATCAAGGTATGAAATTATTATTATCATATACAATCTCTTTGTTAATTATGTTCCAGCCCCCCGCCATCCACTCACAAAAATTGGCCCACTGTTGAATCTAGTTGCCCAACCCTGCCTTAAAGCATGAGGCAGGGCAGAACCTTCAACAGTTAAGAAGTTGCGCCACATTTGATGTGACCCTTTCCCTGGCGCGTTATGTCTGTGGAACTTTCTTTTCCCTGTACTGATGCTGGAGAAATTATATTCCTTTCCTTTGTGGTTGAGATCTTGATAATAGAGCTTATGCATTGTTTGTTACGGGCCCTCTCTTTAACTTCGGACATGCCGTGGGAATTCTGTTGTGAATTGAAGTTAGGTTGTCTACACTGCAGCTTTGTTCCAGGATTTTAGGCTCTTTCAATATACTGAAAAGGAAATGCTGAAAATACACGTGACCATAGTGCAGTTTGGGTTTTGGTATTTGGTCTTTTATTCAATTAAAAGATTTTTATTCAATTAAATATTTTTTTATTTTCCCAAACAAAAAAGATTGACACAGGAAATATACAAAAATATAAAGAGAATTATGAAGTGCCTCGATGCCACATATACAACAGGAAAGTATTTTACAAGAACAAAATCAACCGTTAGGAAACACTAACATCAATAATTAGAAAGTATCTTAAACAAAACAACCAAATGCTTTGAAACCCTTCGACTTTCATCACCTCAAACATATAACTCATGACTTCTCACATACCTTCTGCACATCACAGAAATCCACAGCAATCTTTCCACTGAACGGCCTTTTTCTGTACCAGCCACTGTAATACCTATGGTTCAAACCATCAGTATTATAAAGTTGCTGTTGCACTTGTAACATTTACAGTAGACCTCATTACTCAGAACATCTTGACCCTTAAGAAAGCCTCCAAAACAGAGCCTCTTCACTTTCTCTCACTTTCTTCTGTCCATATTCTTTAGTGTATAAAACACACCTTTGTCAATTTTCAAAACCTACATTTTTTTCATTACAAAAGTAGCTCAGGATGTAAATTAAAAGTAGAAAATGCAAATTTTCTATGAAATAAAGTAGAGAGAGAAAAAAAATGGAGGTAAGAGATCTGAATTCATAATACAAGGTTGAATATTTACCAGGTTCCATAATCCATATATATAAAATAGACTAAAAAAAAATGTTGTGAGCGAGATCAGGCAATTCTTAATACAAATAAGAATTGATATTATTTTCCTACAACACCTGACAACTGTGAATAAATCTAAGCCACCCATTTCACTATCCTGTATATAACAACAGTGTGTTGGAGAGAGTAACATGTTTGGATTTTTATGGTCGTGTTTACCAGTCTGCCAAACAACCTGGATATCAGAGGCTAGAGCCATGTCTTAAAATAGAAATGTTCCTCAGGTTTTCCCAGCTCTGCTCTCCCTCCTCCTCTCTGGCTCCAACTTTGGCATTTCCAACTGGCAGGTTGACTTGTAGTTATGGCAGCGACAACAAGCATCTCCTTCACCAGAGGCAATCTATAACAGAAACCTAGACTCTCTGCCTGCTGTTGAAGGTGCCTCAGACTCCATTTCTGATTTGTTATAGAAAATGGCATGGATAATGTGATATATTCATTTAAAGCTAGAATCCTTAGTTGCTACATCCATTTTTAGACCTTTAAATTAATGATATATACACCCATTGATTCTTGAAGAATATAACTTAGAAATGCCTCATGAACTTAGTTCAACTGTCATACCCCATCAGAACCCTAAATACAAGCTTCTTTTACTCCAATGCTTGTAAACAATGTAAACGTAAACACTGTAAAGCCTCAAAACATGGTGTAAACTAGTCAGTCTTTGCATCCATGCTCAGTCTATGAATTTGTGGTTACATTTCTCCAGGCCCATCCCTCAGCTTTTTACCAAAACACAGTGGCCACTTTGTTATTGTTTCACTTAAGGATTCTAGCTTTAAAATGCCCCAGTGTCTATCAGACTAAAAATACACATTCTAGAGTTTGAGGTCACTAATGAAGATGTGGTTTGGTGTCTGTCAAAGCAAGACGCAAAGCCGCAGAGATGAGTTTGTCGTCACTGGGCATCTTTTGAGAGACGACAATGATGTGCTCGTGACACCCGGTTGTAGAGCTAATGCAGGAGTCGTGTTTGAGAGTCTGATGAGGATGTGTCAAAGACATTACTTACAACTAGGGTGAAATCATCTTTGTAACAAAATCTTTGGTCCAATCTTTTGGTTTCCCCCACCCTTTTCAGAATACCCACAATTTACACAATGTTAAAATAAGTGCAATCAAGCTATTAGACTGCTTTGCACGCATCTGTGTGGAGTCACATGTCAGCTTTTGAGCATGAATATGTCCATTTCTATAATGAATCTTTACAGTCAAATAAGGTGTGTAACGTGGTACCATCAACCCCCAGAGTCATGCTCAACTATCAGAGGTGTTCCTGGAGAGAAGAGGCTGCAGACTGGCTGCGCTCTGCCTCACAAGACAAATTAACATGAAGGACAACTCATTAAAGGCCTTTGTGATTCGATGTACTCCCCCCTACAATATTCCTTATACAGTATGCAATATTACCACCCTCTGTGTGTCAGTCTATCAGTCTTCCTGTGTGTCCACCTGTCTGTCAGCCTCTGTGTGTATCCAATCCACAACAGTAGGAATGGCCAGGCAGGTCAGGTCTGAGATCAGGTTTAGAGGTCCTCAGCGTAGATGATGCAGGGGCTGCTGTCCTCGCTGGACTTCAGCTGGACGGTGGAGACAAACCACCGTTGGGAACCCGTAGCGTTGTAGTTGAGTGTGGTGCGGTAAGTGTTCTTGGCATGTTTGGGGTACACAATGGTGGTGCTTTGGTAGTGCAGGGGCCTCTGACGTGGCTCTAGGTACACCTGGGACTTATAGCGCCGCCAGGTGCAGTTCTGCACGGCCACCACCATCTCGCTGTAGGAAGTCACCGTGGGAACGGGAGCGCAGTACACCTGGTCCCGGTAGTGCCTGTCTGAGTCGTACTTCACTTCAGAGTTACACCTGGAGAGTATAACCAAAAACATGGGATTAAGTGTTGAAGTACCAAAGTACTTTGACGAGTAATACATTAAGTAATTGATTAGATAGGAAATAGTATAGAAGCTGATCACTAGATGGCGCTGTTAAGAGGTGACTACTGAGTAGGGTAGAGAAAAGCTGCCTTCAAAAAGCCTGCTGCATCAACCTGTACATTAAAAAGGCAATTACATAAGTCCATTAAAACTACAGTAAATGCTTGTTTATTTGTGTGGTTTGGTGAAGGGTCACTCACTTGATCTCTGTTTCAGGTTTGGGGTTGACCTCGATGCTCTCACCAAAGAACACAGGGTACATGCGTGTCCTCAGGTCCGTCCCCGTTGAGTTCAGGAGAAGGTACGGCAGCTAGGGGAAGATTAGTTGAGGTTAGGTAGGCCATTTTTATAAATCCATCACAGCACCCTGTTAATGTGTAAAAATGAACCTACTGGTGGTGAGGGAAGTAAGTTGGCAGAATCCATTCTTCAGGCAAGAGTGGGTGTCAACAGACTGTCCTGGGAGATCCCACTACTGATACACTACTAGTGCTCTCTACCTAATATAGAAAACAGTTTATTTAGCTGGCAAATATGCAGGCTCTCAATACACCTAGAACAGGACCTCCCACATGAGGAGTTCTGTGCCATCTCCCCCAGCATTCACACAACACAGCGACAATAGCTGAGCAAAGCCTGGCTAGAAAGAGTAGGTGATGTCTACACAACAAGTAGCAAAAAGAATAGTACACCACTTCCCTTTCTCATTCAGATAATTACATAGAGGGACAAGGCGATATGAAGTGTTACAGTCGCTGTAAATCTTTTTTTTTCACTGAGCCCCCACAGCAGCCTAGTGGTATGCTTCAGAAGGGACTAACAAAGCCAGTCAGCCAGCCGGCCTGTCTGCATGTGTAACTGAGTGGGTTAGCTGAGAGCGTCACACCGCCTCTGTGTCTCCTGGACCTGGGCACGGTCACTGCTCAAGCCATCAGAACCGCTCTGCTCCCCTTCACTAAATCACCCCACAGAGAGCTTCCAGTCTAGCCAACATGGTGGTCCAAGACAGGAGAGGCTACTGTCTGTCTGCACTATACAACAACCCCTGTCCCAGAGGACACATACATGAAGTTCATTTGATTTCAATTGACTCTAAAATGGATGGAGTCTTGTAGTCAGTGTTGTCAACCTTAGGGCACTGTATGCATCTCAGAGTTTCTCACATACAGTACAGCAGAACACAGTATAGGATATGACAACCTGGTTAGACTATGTAATCAGAGGGTCAAATACCTCTGCTCCAGGCTTGGATCACTTCTTACACCTATCAGAGAGACCCTGCGAGAAGGCCACTGCATTGGGACTCTGCTGTCCTGTCCCACCATCTGCCTAGAGACCAAAGTCAGAAGCACAAAGCCATACACTGTAGCTACCGCTTCTGGAATCAGTTAGCAAATTCTAAATCCTTTGCCAACTATGTTCAGTGCTGCTGCCTGAGCCAAGAGGCAAGCATGACGTCCAGTCAACATGCCATTCAGACAATACACGTTTCGTTGAGAGTTTAAGATGTCAAACTGATGCTTTTAAGTGTAATTATGGTACCTCTCCAAAACACAAACTTCCTGAATTCTCTCTCTCGTTACAAAAGTTTAGATAGAGCAAAGTTGTTACGTTAATGTTCAGATGCACGTCTCTCCAACCTCACCTCTCCCTAACAGCTCGGAACAAGCCAAAGGCACAGCAGAGGTGCCGCCCAAATCGCTTTGCAGCACACAGCTCACGTCTTACTCAAACCCCCAAATCAGCACCCAACAAAACCTCACTCAGGGCTGTACTGTACCCCCACTTAACCTCTGCTGTAACCAATAACCATGCTACCCTCATTGCTGTTAATCCCTGTAAATTGATTCATTTCCACTGTGTGCTGCTGGCACAGTGTGGCATCATCTCATTAAAAGAGTGTGATTGGCTTGTCTTTTGTTCTCTGGCTGGAGCAGCATCCTGGCTGTTTATCCAGGGGAATGCATTTTGTTGGCCGCCTTTGAAAGTATAAACATACTTGTGAATGTAGGTGGGCTCCAGGCTAGGGGCCCCTCCATCTACTGTACCCAGGCAGCAACAGCACACATACGGAACTCATTCCCCGGAAGCACAACTCTACCCACCCAGTCAATGTAGTGTGCAGCCAAGCACAGGCTACATACAGTACAATAGACACTCAATGTGCAACTGTCACACAATCGAGGTAGATCACGAGAACCTGGAGTCAGGAAAAACTCTGCCCATCATCATCATCATCATCATCACACAGTAAACTGCTGACTGAGTAGAGAGAGTAGAGGTCGTCAAGTTCCAGCATCACTATGAATATCATCTCTAAAGCTGGAACTGGAACGTAATGACACGGGTCTCCTTTCTGTCCTACACTCTAATCCAGCGATAGTTATAGCCCTGACTTAGCTCCTTGACTGGGCTGGAACTAATCTACACCCCCCCCCCCCCAAAAAAAAAACATGTTAGCTCAAGTACCAAAGTGGTTATACAGAGACAGGGAGATGGAAAGTAATCATATTGAGCTATAACCATCTAATAACCAGAATGTAATGTTGGGGTTTTACTGTGAAATAGAGTAATGTCTTCACAAGGGGATCCAGTTGTCAGCGCTGAGCTACAGTAGTCAATCCCTCTGTTGAAAACCTGCTAAATGTCAAGTTCAGCGTCTTCAGTGTCTAGTAGTAACCACAAAATAACGACATTTCAACACGGTTTATGCATCCATAGTATATATTTAGCAACAAACACAGCGTGTGTGTGTTAGGGTTGTCACCATACCAGTATTGTGATACTCAGAGGTATCGTGACAAGGAAACAAAGCATGAAGTGGACTAAATTTGGAAACAAGCAGCCTGACATTGTCACCCAGAATCACATGTTTATAGCACACAACAGTTTAGATACAGCAGCTACAACGAGTTTAGTCTGCCTTGTGTTTTCCTTTTTGCCATGGAAAATCAGGTATAGCAGTATCGCGATACTGGTATTGTGACAACCCTAGTGTGTGTGTGTGTGTGTGTGTGCGCGCATTCATCTGTGTTTAAATTCAAATGCAGAGGTAATGAAACGCTTATGCAACAGCCTGCAACTGCTCTTGCAAGCATGTGTGTCTCAAAACTAGAACTTTGGGATTGTTCTTAGGTCACATACAAAAACCACCACAAGATTAGAACTGCGGAAAAACTCTTTATGCAAGTGCATGAATGTCTGCCACTGCCAAGCATGCACGTACTGTATATAAGCTCAAACTCACATACAAATGCTTTGAAAGCCTTTACTAATGGAATGGGTTGATTTTTTTTCCACACACACACACACAATCCCATGAAAGGTATTGGAACCAAAAGCAGATTCAGCCCCTATCAAAGCTGCTTTTATGAGGAGAAACCACAAAGCAGGGGAGCTCCACCAATCCCCACATCCAGGGGATTAGAACCATATCTCCTTTCAGGCCTCAACAAACCAGTGTCACGCAACTCCAGTCTACTGTATTGTACTGCATGTGGCGTAGGCTGCTGGCTAAAAGCACATCAAAATGCCATCTAGACCTGTATGAACATGTTCCTTTGACAGTTAAATTAGGAGTTAATAGAATCGACCTTTGTTCCTCAATGGGATTACTACTTTTCACTCAAATCGTAGCAAACGATTGATAAAACAAGTTATTCTTCTTAACCAACATTACACAAATTGCATTTCTTGATCAAATACACTGAACAAAAATATAAAAACGCAACATGTAAAGTGTTTCATGTTTCATGAGCTGAAATAAAATATCCCAGAAATGTTCCATATGCACAAAAAGCTTCTCAAATTGTGTGCACAAATTGGTTTACATCCCTGTTTGTGAGTATTTCTCCTTTACCAAGATAATCCATCCACCTGAATCCATCCACCTGACAGGTGTGGCATATCAAGAAGCTGATTAAAAAGCATGATCATTACACAGGTGCACCTTGCACTGGGAACAATAAAAGGCCTCTCTAAAATGTGCAGTTTTGTCACAGATGTCTGAAGTATTAAGGGAGTGTGCAATTGGCATGCTGAGTGCAGGAATGTCCACCAGAACTGTTGCCAGAGAATTGAATGTTCATTTCTCTACCATAAGCCGCCTCCAACGTTGTTTTTAGATAGTTTAACAGTACGTCCGACTGGCCTCACAACAGCAGACCACGTGTAACCATGCTAACAAAGGACGAACACATCCTACTTCTTCACCTGTGGGATCGTCTGAGACCAGCCACCCAGACAGCTGATGAAACTGTGGGTTTGCACAACCAAAGAATTTCTGCACAAATTGTCAGAAACTGTCTCAGGGAAGCTCATCTGCGTGCTCGTCGTCCTCACCAGGGTCTTGACCTGACTGCAGTTCAGCAACATAACCGACTTCAGTGGGCAAATACTTACCTTTGATGGCCACTGGCACGCTGGAGAGGTGTGCTCTTTATGGATGAATCCTGGTTTCAACTGTACCGGGCAGATAGCAGATCGTGTGTATGGCATTGTGTGGGCGAGCGGTTTGCTCATATCATCGTTGTGAACAGAGTGCCCCATGGTGGCGGTGGGGTTATGGTATGGGCAGGCATTAGCTACAGACAATGAACACAATTGCATTTTATCAATGGCAATTTGAGTGCAGAGAGATATACCGTGATGATATCCTGAGGCCCACTGTCTTACCAATCATCCACCGCCATCACCTCATGTTTCAGCATGATAATGTACGGCCCCATGTTGTAAGGATCTCTACACACTCACCAGACATGTCACCCATTGAGCATGTTTGGGATGCTCTGGATCTGTGTTCCCACCAATATCCAGCAACTTAGCACAGCCATGGAAGAGGAGTGGGACAACATTCCACTGGCCACAATCAACAGCCTAATAAAGTCTATATGAAGGAGATGTCATGCTGCATGAGGAAAATTGTGGTCACACCAGATACTGACTGGTTTTCTGATTGACGCTCCTACTTTTTTTTTAAGGTATGTGACCAACAGATTCATATCTGTATTCCCAGTCTTGTGAAATCCATAGATTAGGGCCTAATGAATTTATTTAAATTGACTGATTTCCTTCTATTAACTGTAACTTGCATTGACATTTTTGTTCAGTATCATAACAAATAACTTGTGTGCCCTTTCCCAAGTGTGAGGCACTAGACACACTAGAGCTATTTATTGGGGATTTCATGCCAAAGCATATGCCTATATGGGCTGTCTAGTTTCCAAGCTGGCATTGGCTGCTGTGAGAAAGTACAGCCAGGTTAAAAGGTATTTATACTGTTTGAGTAGAAGCAGTGTGGTCGACTAGAGGTGATTGACCTGAGAGTTGTCAGTAACGGCGACCACAACAGACACAAGGAGCTAATCACAATCCCACTGTTTTGTCCCCTCTCCCATTGCTACCACCACACATACTCACACATTGACCTAGAGTTTAAATGTTCTTTACATTCTGATCTTTTATTATTTCTTACTGTTGCTGCATTGTCGAGAAGGAACCTGCAAGTAAGCATTTTGTTGGACGGTGTATCCCATGTCTATCCCGTACATACAACTGTTTGTTTCTATGGGTTACGTCAACCGTGGGTTGCCATTGACTTGCAAAGTATTCCATCATGAATGGGACAGACAGAGGGATGGTTGACATCCTCTGTGACTCTTGTAACATTCCTCCTCGACTATATATGGTTAAATATTCGCTCAAGAGACAAGAACATATCAATACAATTGATATTCCTGAGATGTTTATATTTTTCTTGGAAAGTACACAGGTTGATGCTTATCCCTTTTATGAAACATTAACAGGATGTTTTGAACACTGCTTCTCTTTTCTTCGGTGGAAAGTTAATTATTACAGATGACAAAATCCCTGCAAACAATGGCATCCGTTTTTACAGATGAAATACATTACAACAGAGGAACTTAGTTCATTTCTGGTTATTTTTCACCCAGTCCTTAAAAAAAAATGTACAACACATTTGTTTCCTACATGTGTGATCTGAGGAAATGCCTATCAATATCAATGATCTTTAACACCTTGTTCAGAATTGTTTTAGATTCAGGAATCCAATGAATATTCCAGTGAAGCCATGTCAATCCATTTAAACTATTTGATTTCTAAAGATGATGCTTCATCAGAAAATGTCTAGGCCTATGTGTTGCACCAGTGAAATCCCTGCAGTAAAAGGATTACCATATGTTTATGAGTAGGTAGGCAATATATGCTAGTTCATGTTTCTCTCCAAAACATTAATAGACTTACGTACACGACGGTTACAGCAACTGACACATGGTTTAACAATAGTCATCAGAGGCTAGATAGGTGTATTTCTCTCTTTTCTTGATCATACAAATTCAGGGAGTTTATCTGCTTTTTATGGTGAATTGTGCACAATGCGCAGAGCCAGCAGCACTTGTAAGCTACCAAAACAAATGATCAACTGTTGCTTACCAGTTTGCCTTTGCTCTCCTTTTTATAGTATCCATGGTTCTCGACTGGCGTTGAACAACTCCCGGAGCGCGACTCGAGCAGACCTGGAGACAGCGAATAGAAGGGCGGACTTGGACTCGGAGGGAGTCCCGAATCCGGACTGTCAAGCAGTCCCTCCCGATTCTTTCCTTTCAGACTATCATCCATAGCTTGTAAATGTAGGTGTCCCACCATTTCTGGGAGAGCTCAAAACAAAAACCAGGCGAAGGCACTCAATGCGATAATGGGTCAACTAATTTTCTAGAAAGACTGCAACCGAAAATGCGCACAAATCCCTTCATTCGGAGACGGGGAATCCCTGGTAAAAGTATTCGTTTAAAGCAGATTTCTGAAAAAGAACAAATTGCAAAATAATTTCTGAATATTGCCATTCCATTATAAAACCATAACTTTAATTTGCCACGTACTTATCTTGTCTTTTTGTGCCAGTATTAGGCCTATCATTCACAGACCTTTGACTTGTTATCCTCAGGTAACGGATTTCTCCACCAGGCCGTCGGTAAACAGTATTTTCGTCAAAACAAATACTCTCAAATAATTTTGACAAGCGATAAACTCAAATTTAAATTCCAAAAACTCCGTCACAACTAACCAGCAACTCTATAGTGTCGCTCTATAGTCCGTAATCGACCCAAAGAGAAATTAAATTCATTTTTTTAATCGCTCCCTGTAACGCCGCAGTCTATCTGGTAGTAATCTGTCCGTTTAGAGCTCTGCGCTGAACTGAATAGCCGGATCTCGGAGAGGTCCCTCTTAATGAGCCTGACAGCATTTTTGCACCTGGAGCAAATCCAGCCCTGATGATCTGGATCAGTTCCAGACACCGCCGACAGGGAGAGCACGTACATCCTCACTGCTCCTCCTAGGCTGGTTGGGGCTGTCTGACTGATACTGACTACACTATTATAGCATACTGTACTATAATACTGTCATAACCTAGTAACTCAGGGAAAGTGGGATTATTGTGAGGGTAGCTATACAATAAAGAAAGCATGTCGTGAATAGCATATGAGCTACAATAAGCAGTGCAATTTACTACAAAAATTATTGATCAATTGTGTTAATTTCATGCCTTTAAAATGTATAATGCACCATCACTCTAAACTCTTGTGACCATATCATGCATGTATACATTGAGTTGTTTGTTTGGCTGTTGTTGTTATATTCTACCTTTCTGTGCATTGTTTCTGTTCTCTATTACCGTGGAACAAATATCCAGAATGCCAATCAACTCTGGCAAGTCCCCTAGAGCCAGATTAAATGAGGTGAATGTGTATCATTCAATGGAAATACCTGTCCACTCTTCTCACAGGATAGAAGCAGCACGACGAGACTGGACTCTGTAACCCTGTAGGCTGGTGAAGGAGGAGATGAAGACACAACACAAAGGTATTCAGTGGAGTAATTACTGTATTTGCAGGTTGACATGACCAAAATCAATGTCCCAACAGTAATGCTCATTTGGAAAATGCATTTGCATTTGGTATCTTATGCCAGCACCTGATAGTTTGCATGACCTATTTTCCCTTCAAATTGTGTGTGTGCATGCATGTGTGTGTGCATTTGTGTGTGCATACTGTATAAATATCTTGCCCAGTATATTTCAGGAATGGGTGGGGACAGGGTGGGAACGCTGTATGTCTCCCAGTAACTATATGAGTATGGAGCTACCGAGGAGCTGAGAGCTCTAACCGTCAGGATAGTCTTCACAGTCCAGCAGGATAAAGAAATGAACCCTTGTTGAAGGTTTCCCCCAGACTAAATGTCTGTGCCCCCATAGGCATACAGTTACTCTTACCAACATCAACCCTGCCAAAATGGAAATCAGACCATAAATACACAATTCAGAGCATCAGTGGAGTGAGTGTGTGTCTAGGGAAGTTGATTGTGTTGATGGTTCAGCAGCTCTCCATGGTGATTCCAGCAGATTGCCAGGAAATCATGCATGATGTGTTTTGGGGTCCTTATAAAACTATGATAAGTCTGTGTTTTGCTTTGTTGTCTAAGATCTATGATTTTAGATGAAGGTTAAGCTTGCACACGTCAACTTGTTTGCTTATGGGTGTTTTCATTCTCCTAGTATTATTGTGAGGGAGTGGAGCTGTGGCAGGAAGCGTAGCCTTTGCTGTGGGAGTAGTCAGGAGTTCACTGTGTCAGGTGTGTCTTTGTGGCAGCGTCATGTCATCATACAGGTATTCCATGTTCAAAAGAACGCATCCCAGTGATCCCTATGCTTTTAAAAGATTATAAGAGATTTGACACAGATTAGCCATAATGCACCAAGACACAGCAGGCTTATAACTAGAAATAGATGGCAATTTTGGGCATTTGAAAAGGCCCCCTTAAAAAATTAAAAACAGTTGCACAAGACTGGGCACAAACTCATGATACTCGGAGCCGGAGCATGCTGCTTAGACTACTGCGCCAACACAGTTCACCCATGCTCTAGCAAGCCGTGAGAATACTTGATGATAGTTGATGGAAACAGCGTGTTGTTTTTAAGCCTTTCCCAAACCATAAGCCTAACCTTAAAACGTCTTCAGGATCTGACCCTTTTTTCCCCCAATTTTTCGCCTAAAATGACATACCCAAATCTAACTGCCTTTAGCTCAGGACCTGAAGCGAGGATATGCATATTCTTGATATCATTTCAAAGGAAACACTTTGAAGTTTGAGGAAATGTGAAATTATTGTAGGCAAATATAACACATTAGATGTTGTAAAATAAAAGAATTTGTACCAACATCTTTGAAATGCAAGAGAAAGGCCATACTGTATTATTCCAGCCCAGGCGCAATTTTGTATGCGCAAAGTTTTAGACGGATCCAATGAACCATTGCATATACAGTATGTTCGAAATGTTGTATCAAGACTGCCCAAATGTGTCTAATTGGTTTATAAATACATTTTGAAGTTCATTATTGTGCACTCTTTTCAAACAATAGTATGGTATTCTTTCACTGTAATAAATACTGTAAATTGGACAATGCCGTTAGATTAGCAAGAATTTAAGCTTTCTGTCAATATCAGATACAGTATGTCCTGGGCTGTTTGTTTTTTTGTTACTTACAACCTCGTGCTAATCACATCAGCCTACATTAGCTCAACCGTCCCGCGGGGGTTAATCACTCAGAATTATTAGCTAAACTTAACCCGTTGAGCTGTTTCTGTTTTAACCCTGTAACCATGCAATGTCTTCTGTACTGTATATACCCCCCCCCCCCCCCCCCCCCCCCCCCCTCCGCAGCCTGTGGTAGCAACACAGCAGTGGGATAACTTTAAAACTGAAAAAGTATAGCTAAAGGTATTTGGAGTAGCTCATTCCTTGGCGGCAGGCTGTGGATATGGGGGTAGTGTCTCTGACCAGATTGTGCAGGCTATGATGGGGGTGGTTTTAGTCTAGCATCAAGCGTGGAGTTTTTGATACAGGATAGGACCTTTGCTCTTGGGTTCCAAACCGGGGAACAGGGGGGTGAGATGGGGGGTAACCCTGGGGGGGGCTTGACATTTGTCTCCGACAGGAGGAGGGAGGGTGGGGGGCAGGAGAAACCATGAAACCATGAAGCCAGGCAGCCATGAAGCCAGGCAGCCATAAAACCATGAAGCCAGGCAGCCTGCTAGTGATTCATCCCTGTGTGCTCCATCATCCCTCCTCCTGCGCTCTCAGGGCAATCACTCACATCCTGCTCCCCACCTCACAGCCCATGGCACACACACACACACACACACACACACACACACACACACACACACACACACACACACACACACACACACACACACACACACACACACACTCCGCATCACTCTCACTGAGCTAGCCCACTGTCTGTGCTCACAGCCCAGCGCCAAGCCAAGTGTGTGGAGGTGGAACTGGAACACAGTACAGGTATGTGTGTGTGTGTGTGTGTGTGTGTGTGTGTGTGTGCGTGTGCGTGTGCGTGTGCGCGTGCGCGTGCGCGTCTACAGTGTCTTCAGAAAGTATCCGTGCCACTTATTCCAACAACATTTTTGTTGTGGTACATCCTGAATTCAAAATGTATTAAAAATATTTTTTCCCCTAACCCATTTACACACGATGCCCCATAATGATAGGGTGAAAGCATGTTTTTAGAAATGTGTGTGTGTGAGTTTGTGTGAGTGTGTGTGTGTGCATGTGTTTGTGTGTGAGAGAGACAAAATACCAGAGAAATAAAAATGATAATTGTAAGAAAAGCAAGTTAAGGCTTGAATTTGAGTGTGTGTGTATGTGTGTGTGCACACGTTTGTGTGCGTGTGTGCGTGCGCACGTGCATGCACATGCATGTGGTGTCTGGAATAGCTGTCAATGTAAACAAACCACTGCGAGGCCATCCTGGCTCGTCGCCACTGGTTTCACTGTGGTTTCTACACACACAGCGTGTCTCGCTCTTCAGACTGTCCAGTCATGTATCCTGGGCATGTAGCATACAGGTGTTCATTTTAGACTTTGCTTTTCGCACAATGTACACATAACACTAGTCGATTGTTCAGTGTGAACCTCTGTTCTATTGGAGCCTGTGTGGCTGCACACTACCACACAGTTTGTGAACACAGTAGATTGATGTATAAGGAACAGTAGTCAGAGTGTAATCTAAAACTGACTCCACGATGGATGACACTGGCACTTTCTAAATATACCATCCGATTCACAATGCACCTCCCTGCTCTGGATAGTGCATCTGGTTTTAATGTTTGGAGACCCCTGGGCAGATCTGGAATTTTCGGGCTTTGGGATACTCTGTACTCTGCAGGTTGACTTTTATTGGGATGAGTCTTATCCTTGAGGCAGAACTGAGCAATTTCCGCTAGATGGGCCAGCTGCAAAGTCAAAACTGACTATATTGTAAAAATGGATGGGGGAAAAAAAGGTCCTAATTTAAGGTTAGGTTTAGGCATTAGGTCTAGCAGTGTGGTTAAGGTTTGGGTTAGGTATAAAATCAGATGTTATGACTTTGTGGCTGTGCCAGCTAGTGATCACTCTGCAGAGCTGCCTCCAGAACAATATTCATTACAAAAAACGCTAACCTGACTTTCCTCTACTCCCCCTTCATCAACAAAACACCCCCCACCCCTTCTCTCTGTAGAGAAGATCCAGCCCTGACCATACGCCTACCCCACAGAGCTGGCTTGTTGTTTGCAAGTATGCACTATCCTGTATCTGACTGTGTGGGAGTGTTTAAATGTTTAAGTGTTTACCTGTGTATGAACAGTAGAGTATCTGACAGTTATATTCATTCACTGAGAGTAGACAACCATGTGTTTTAACTGGCTTGTAAACATATCTATTCTAAAATATGTCTGCGGAACAAAGCAAATTGATGGCAGCATATTTTTTTGCGTGCTGTGTCCCATGCCCTGTTGCTTTTCCCCTTTATAGCATCAGAGCTGAGCTGAGCAGTGCCCTCAGGTCTCACAGCTGTTAGCGTCGCATGCAACGAGCTCGTCCACACTTATCTGTAATCAGTGATTCACCTGTTGACTGACCGCTTCCTGTGACATTATCATTTCCGGACCATTCTGTTTGAACAGAGAATAGGTCAATAAGGGAATGGCCTTTGTTTACTGTGTTACAGTTTTTATTTTTATTTATTTTATTTAACCTTTATTTAACTAGGCAAGTCAGTGAAGAACAAATTCTTATTTTCAATGACGGCCTACCAAAAGGTAAAAGGCCTCCTGCGGGGACGGAGCTGGGATAAAAAATAAAAAAAAATTCAAATATAGGACAAGACACCACAACACTACATAAATAGAGACCTAAGACAACAACATAGCATGGCGTCAACACATGACAACACCACATGGTAGCAACACAACTTGACAACAACATGGTAGCACCACAACATGACAACAACATGGTAGCAACACAACATGACAACAACATGGTAGCACCACAACATGGCAGAAGCACAACATGGTAGCAGCACAAAACAGGGTATAAATATTATTGGGCACAGACAACAGCACAAAGGGCAAGAAGGTAGAGACAGCAATACATCACGCGAAGCAGCCACAACTGTCAGTAAGAGTGTCCATGATTGAGTCTTTGAATGAAGAGATGGATATAAAAAACTGTTGGGTTTGTCTGTTTTACACAGCTAACTTTCACAGTGTGATTTGGTATAAGAATATATGTTCTGAATATGCAAGTTGGTTTTTGGACTTTTTAGGTACCAAATGTCAACAACGAATTACCATTTATGTGCAATTAGTTACCAATGGTGTACTTAGTTAGGTCCTCACAGTCAGTCCACAAACGTCAATGTACTGTGGCTGTGGTGACCAAGCAAAGCCCTCAATGCATGAGGTGTCAACTCAATAGACTTCTAAATCTAAAAAATGAAAATTGAATGATGGACTTTGTGGTTGGTTGACAAAGCGAGGTGTGTGGATTAGCAGGAGAGTAAATACAACTGTACCATGTGACTGAGATGAATGTAGTGGAGGTGACGTTGGCCATGTTGGGGCTGAAAGGACAGAAAGATAATAGGTGTTTGTATAAGAACACCAATTCAGTTCCTCTCCCATTCATTCATTACTTTTAAAACATGTTCATTTCCATATCTCCACAGAATGGTATGTACCTTTTACCTGGCTCCCTATGCACAGAAACAAACTCCCACTGTTCATCCTCCTGACAATGGCACGGCCTGTTTGCTCAATGTGTTTGCACAGGTTCTCTGTTTGGAGATGTGTGGGTGTCGACTCAGGTAGCCAAGGGTGGGAAACAAATCACTCTTTCTGTTTGTAAATGGAGAACTCCCGGCCCAGCAAGTATAACATTAATGATACTCAGGCGCACAACTTTCACTGGGGACAGGGGTGACATGCCCCCCCCACATTCTGAAATTGCATTTTTGCCCCCCCCCCTCATATCATTGAAATGTGATACAAAACGATGTAATGGTGTGCTTTAGGACCATGCGGACGCCTCCGAGCTGTCGGGTAGGCTGTTTGGAGTGTTTATCCGACTGGATAAAAAAATACAAAATAAATAAATATATATGCCCTCCCCACTTCTAAAACCAAATGTGCACCCCTGATGATACTGTTGCTACGCTGGTCCCTGGAGTGTAAGGCAATATTGACCTGACTGTGATACTCAAAAAGGGTTCCGCCCTTAGTTTAAACATAACAAATAATGTGATTTTACTTCCTATTCTGATTTATGGCATGGAGCTGTGAAGTTCAACCCTATATTAAACATTTTAAAAACCTTATAGACATGTTATCTTGAAGATTATTTTGTACCTCTGTGAAATAATTTGTTTTCATTGAGGGTTAATGTTCTTGTGTTCTTGTGTCAGATTGACAGCACACATATATTGTTGCATAAGGCTGGTTGTGCTTCCCAGGGTGCTTTGTGTTTGCACTCCAGCCTGCAGGGATATAATGACAAGCACATACCACCCATGTCTGCCATGGGCTCCATGTGATTGGAGGAATTCCCCTAGTTTCAGAAAGAAATGTCTGTCTGTGTGTGTGTGCCTGTGTCTGTGTGTGTCTGTGTGTGTCTGTGTGTGTGCCTATGTCTGTGTGGGCGTGCATGTATTGGGTATCAGTTAGGTTAAGGTCAGGTGAACCACATTCCCTTAAGAGGAAGAGAAACAGAAAGAATATAAACAACATCTAATTTGACAAGGTTGCTACAGTATTATGATCCAAATTACATGCTTAACACCCCGGCCATCCTACAATCTAAGCTTGATGCCCTCATAGATATCATCCTAACTAACTCACCCATCAAATACACCTCTGCTGTTTTCAACCAAGATCTCAGCGATCACTGCCTCATTGCCTGCATCCGTAATGGGTCTGCGGTCAAACGACCACCCCTCATCACTGTCAAACGCTCCCTAAAACACTTCAGGGAACAGGCCTTTCTAATCGACCTGGCCAGGGTATCCTGGAATGACATTGACCTCATCCCGTCAGTATAGGATGCCTGGTTATTCTTTAAAAGTGCCTTCCTCATCATCTTAAATAAGCATGCCCCATTCAAAAAATGTAGAACCAGGAATAGATATAGCCCTTGGTTCACTCCAGACCTGACTGCCCTTGACCAGCACAAAAACATCCTGTGGCGTTCTGCATTAGCATCGAATAACCCCCGTGATATGCAACTTGTCAGGGAAGTTAGGAACCAATATACACAGGCAGTTAGGAAAGCTAAGGCTAGCTTTTTCAAACAGAAATTTGCATCCTGTAGTACAAACTCAAAAAAGTTCTGGGACACTGTAAAGTCCATTGAGAATAAGAGCACCTCCTCCCAGCTGCCCACTGCACTGAGGCTAGGAAACACTGTCACTACCGATAAATTCACAATAATTGAGAATTTCAATAAGCACTTTTCTACGGCTGGTCATGCTTTCCACCTGGCTACCGCTACCCCGGTCAACAGCCCTGCGCTCCCCACAGCAACTCGCCCAAACCTCCATCACTTCTCCTTCACCCAAATCCAGATAGTTGATGTTCTGAAAGAGCTGCAAAATCTGGACACCTACAAATCAGCCAGGCTAGACAATCTGGACCCAAATCCAGATAGTTGATGTTCTGAAAGAGCTGCAAAATCTGGACCCCTACAAATCAGCCAGGCTAGACAATCTGGACCCTCTCTTTCTAAAACTAGCTGCTGAAATTGTTGCAACCCCTATTACTAGCCTCTTTCGTATCGTCTGAGATTCCCATAGTTTGGAAAGCTGCCGCGGTCATCTCCCTCTTCAAAGGGGAGACACTCTAGACCCAAACTGCTACAGACCTATATCTATTCTACCCTGCCTTTCTAAGGTCTTTGAAAGCCAAGTTAACAAACAGATTACCGACCATTTCGAATCTCACCGTACCTTCTCCGCTATGCAATCTGGTTTCAGAGCTGGTCATGGGTGTACCTCAGCCACGCTCAAGGTCCTAAACGATATCATAACCGCCATCGATGAGAGACATTACTGTGCAGCCATATTCATCGACCTGGCTAAGGCTTTCGACTCTGTCAATCACAACATTCTTATTGGCAGACTCAACAGCCTTGGTTTCTCAAATGATTGCCTCACTTGGTTCACCAACTACTTCTCCGATAGAGTTCAGTATGTCAAATCGGAGGGCCTGTTGTCCGGACCTCTGGCAATCTCTATGGGGGTGCCACAGGGTTAATTTCTCGGAACGACTCTCTTCTCTGTATACATCAATGATGTCACTCTCGCTGCTGGTGATTATTTGATCCACCTCTACACAGACGACACCATTCTGTATACCCCTGGCCCTTCTTTGAACACTGTGTTAACTAACCTCCAGGCGAGCTTCAATGCCATACAACTCTCCTTCTGTGGCCTGCAACTGCACTTAAATGCAAGTAAAACTAAATGCATGCTCTTCAACCGATCGCTGCCTGCACCTGCCTGCCTGTCCAGCATCACTACTCTGGACGGTTCTGACTTTGAATATGTAGACTACAAATACCTATGTGTCTGGTTAGACTGTAAACTCTTCTTTAAGACTTACATTAAACATCTCCAATCCAAAATTAAATCTAGAATCGGAGTCCTATTTCGCAAACAAAGCATCCTTCACTCATGCTGCCAAACATACCCTCGTAAAACTGACCATCCTACCGATCCTCGACTTCGGCGATGTCATTTACAAAATAGCCTCCAACACTGTGCTCAACAAAATGGATGCAGTCTATCACAGTGCCATCCGTTTTGTCACCAAAGCCCCATATACTACCCATCACTGTGACCTGTATGCTCTCGTTGGCTGGCCCTCGCTTCATACTCATCGCCTAATCCACTGGCTCCAGGTCATCTACAAGTCTATGCTAGGTAAAGCTCCGCCTTATTTCAGCTCACTGGTCATCATAGCAGCACCCACCCGTAGCACCCGCTCCAGCAGGTATATTTCACTGGTCACCCCCACAGCCAATTCTTCCTTTGTCTGCCTCTCCTTCCTGTTCTCTGCTGCCAATTACTGCAAAAATCTCTGAAGCTGGAGACTCTTACCACCCCCACTAGCTTTAAGCACCAGCTGTCAGAGCAGCTCACAAATCACTGCACCTGTACATAGCTCATCTGTAAATAGCCCATCCAATCTACCTCATCCCCATACTGTATTTATTTATCTTGCTCCTTTGCATCCCAGTATCTCAACTTGCACATTCATCCTCTGCACATCCTACCATTCCAGTGTTTAATTGCTATATTGTAATTACTTTGCCACCATGCCCTATTTGTTGCCTTACCTCTCTTATCCTACCTCATTTGCACATGCTGTATGTAGATTTTCCTACTGTATTATTGATTGTATGTTTGTTTATTCCATGTGTAACTAACTATGTGTTGTTGTATGTGAACTGCTTTGCTTTATCTTGGCCAGGTCGCAGTTGAAAATGAGAACTTGTTCTCAACTAGCCTACCTGGTTAAATAAAGGTGAAATAAGTCAAATAAAAATGTATATTTGCAATATACACTACATGACCAAAAGTATGTGGACACCTGCTCGTTGAACATCTCATTCCATTAATATGGAGTTGGTCCCCCCTTTTCTGCTATAACAGCCTAATCTATTCTGATAAGGCTTTCCACTAGATGTTGGAACATTGCTATGGGGACTTGCTTCCATTCAGCCACAACAGCATTAGTGAGTTTGGGCACTGATGTTGGGCGATTGGACCTGGCTCGCAGTCGGCGTTCCAATTAATCCCTAAGGTGTTCGATGGAGTTGAGGTCAGGGCTCTGTGCAGGCCAGTCAAGTTCTTCCACACCGATCTCGACAAACCATTTCTGTATGGACCTCGCTTTGTGCATTGTCATATTGAAACAAGAATGGGCCTACTCCAAACTGTTGCCACAAAGCTGGAAGCACAGAATCGTCTAGAATGTCATTGTATGCTGTAGCGTTAAGATTTCCCTTCACTGGAACTAAGGTGCTTGGCCCGAACCATGAAAAACACCCCCATACCATTATTCCTCCTCCACCAAACTTTACAGTTGGCACTATGCACTGGGGCAGGTAGCATTCTCCTGGCATCTGCCAAACCCAGATTTGTCTGTCGGACTGCCAGATGGTGAAGTGTGTTTCATCACTCCAGAGAATGTGTTTCCAGTGCTCCAGAGGCCAATGGCGGCGAGCTTTACACTACTCCTGCAGAAGCTTGGTATTGTCCATGGTGATCTTAGGCTTGTGTGCGGCTGCTTGGCTATGGAAACCTATTTAATGTGTTGCAACTGAGGACAGCACTCTGCGGTCACATTCTGTGAGCTTGTGTGGCCTACAACTTTGCGGCTGAGCCGTTGTTCCTAGACATTTCCACCTCACAATAACAGCACTTACAGTTGACCGGAGCAGCTCCAGCAGGGCCGAAATTTTATGAAAAGGTGGAAAGGTGGCATCCCATTACAGTGTCACATAGAAAGCCACTGAGCTCTTCAGTAAGGCCCTTCTACTGCCAATATTTGTCTATGGAGATTGCATGGCTGTGTGCTCAATTTTATACACCTGTCAGCAACGGGTGTATATATCGTGTATATTTGTAACATGATGCAACAATGCAATATTTCTATTTAGTCCAAGAAACAAAGTTACTGTAGACTGCAGCACTGTAAGCCACAGTGAAGTCTTCTGAAAGTCTTTCGAGCTGTAAGCTGTGGGTGGTGGTACAGAGTGTTTTTTGAAGGAGCCACTGATGAGTTGGAGTAGAATAACTGAATCAGCATGGGCTGTGGGCTGATTGAGCCCTCTGTTAGATCCCTTAGAGCTAGTGGTGGCTCTCTAAATCACTCTCAGTCCCCCTGTCAAAACCACTCAACAGCTCTCTCCTCTCTCTCTCTCTCTCTCTCTCTCTCTGTGTGACCTCTGAACTCAGGGATGTACTGTTTGCTTGTCCTCTGGTGCTGATGCTCCCTTCCTTCCTGTCCTTGTCATGTCTCTTGCAGAAATACATGTCTTTTTTTTCTCTGTCTTTCTGTCCATATGTGGGTTCCATGTGTCAGGCTTCATACCTCAGTGTTTGTTATCTGCCAGTTAAGCTGCAGACTGTGGCAGAAAATAGAGATCATCTGAAGCCTTTCCTTTCAGTGGCATAGTTGACTGGAAGTGTCTGGGGAAAAGCTCTGCCAAGTAAAAACATGAAAGGGAAGCAAATTCCTCAAGTCTTTACCATCACATTTAGGAAGCAGTGGGCCAATAGCACAAACCTCCAAACACCACAAGGCACGGGCCAACTAAAGCCCCTCATAGCTCTCAACCTGCCCGGAGCCAGCATCGTTACCGTCAAATACAGCCTCAGTCATTTCTCATTCAGATGTTGAGTTTTCTTGAATATCAAAGTAAAATGGTGATGCATCATGACGAACATACTGTGTATACGATCATGACTGGCCTGATCTGATACTGCTAGGAGTGCCAGAGGTGTAGTTTGGTTTGGTATGATCCTGTCAGGCTTTTCTCTACTGATACACCCAGTTGTTCTCCAGTCACTCCCCCAGCCAGTCAGCCAGGCAGGCCCTTAGGGCAGGATCCTATGTGTAAGAGACCCATCTGCCCTCAGACATCCCTCAGCTATTGCTCAACACAGCTGTGGGTGAACAGCCTGTGTTTAGATGTTGCCCCGGTCCCAACCTGTATACACGGATGCACTGCCACATCACACACACACATGCACACGGTGTGGGCGTATTTACTGCACCATTCCAAACACACACACATTTATGCATACACTGACACATACACACAACCACATTTACACTACTGGACAAAAGTTTTAGAACACCTACTCATTCAAGGGTTTTTCGTTATTTTTACTATATTGTAGAATAATAGTGAAGATATCAAAACTATGAAATAACACATATGGAATCATGTAGTAACCAAAAAAGTGTTGAACAAATCAAAATATATTTTATATTTGAGATTCTTCAAATTGCCACCGATGCCTTGATGACAGCTTTGCACACTCTTGGCATTCTCTCAACCAGCTTCACCTGGAATGTTTTTCCAACAGTCAAAATCAAATCAAATCACATTTTATTGGTCACATATACATGGTTAGCAGATGTTAATGCGAGTGTAGTGAAATGCTTGTGCTTCTAGTTCCAACAGTGCAGTAATATCTAACAAGTAATCTAACAATTCCCAACAACTACCAAATACACACAAATCTAACAAGTAATCTAACAATTCCCCAACAACTACCTAATACACACAAATCTAAAGGGGTGAATGAGAATATGTACATAAGTACATGGATGAGCGATGGCCGAGCGGCATAGGCAAGGTGCAGTAGATGGTATAAAACACAGTATATACATGTGATATGAGTAATGTAGATATGTTAATTATTAAAGTGGTATTATTTAGAGTGGCATTGTTTAAAGTGACGAGTGATCAATTTATTAAAAAGTGTCCAATGATTGTGTCTCAATGTAGGCAGCAGCCTCTCTGAGTTAGTGATTGCTGTTTAGCAGTCTGATGGCCTTGAGATAGAAGCTGTTTCTCAAGCTCCCGGTCCCAGCTTTGATGCACCTGTACTGTTCTCGCCTTCTGGATGATAGTGGTGTGAACAGGCAGTCGCTCGGGTGATTGTTGTCCTTGATTATCTTTTTGGCCTTCCTGTGACATCGGGTGCTGTAGGTGTCCTGGATGGCAGGTAGTTTGCCCCCGCTGATGCGTTGTGCAGACCACACCACCATCTGGAGAGCCTTGCGGTTGAGGGAGGTGCAGTTGCTGTACCAGGCTGTGATACAGCCCGACAGGATGCTCTCGATTGTGCATCTGTAAAAGTTTGTCAGGGTTGTGGGTGACAAGCCAAATTCCTGAGGTTGAAGAGGCACTGTTGCGCCTTCACCACACTGTCTGTGTGGGTGGACCAATTCAGTTTGTCTGTAATGTGTACGCCCAGGAACTTAGAACTTTCCACCCTCTCCACTACTGTCCACTACTGTCCCATCAATGTGGATAGGGGGCTGCTCCCTCTGCTGTTTCCTGAAGTCCACGATCATCTCCTTTGTTTTGTTGACGTTGAGTGAGAGGTTGTTTTCCTGACACCACACTCCGAGTGCCCTAACCTCGTCCCTCTAGGCTGTCTCGTCGTTGTTGGTGATCAAGCCCACTACTTTGGTGTTGTCTGCAAACTTGATGATTGAGTTGGAGGTGTGCATGGCCATGTAGTTGTGGGTGAACAGGGAATACAGGAGATGGCTGAGCGTCAGCGAAGTGGAGATGTTGTTTCCTACCTTCACCACCTGGGGGGCGGCCCGTCAGAATGTCCAGGACCCAATTGCACAGGGTGGGGTTGAGACCCAGGACCTCCAGCTTGATGATGAGTTTGGAGACTACTATGGTGTTGAATGCTGAGCTGTAGTCAATCAACATAATTCTTACATAGGTATTCTTTTTGTCCAAATAGGATAGGGCAGTGTGCAGTGTGATGGCGATTGAGTCATCTGTGGACCTGTTGGGGCTGTATGCAAACTGAAGTGGGTCTAGGGTGGCCGGTAAGGTGGCGGTGATATGATCCTTGACTAGCCTCTCAAAGCACTTCATGATGACAGAAGTGAGTGCTACGGGGCAGTAATCATTTAGATCAGTTACCTTAGCTTTCTTGGGAACAGGAACAATGGTGGCCCTCTTGAAGCATGTGGGGACAACAGACTGGGATAGGGAGCGATTAAATATGTCCGTAAACACACCAGCCAGCTGGTCTGCGCATGCTCTGAGGACGTGGTTAAGGATGCAGTCTGGGCCAGCAGCCTTGCGAGGGTTAACATGTTTTACTAGTCTTGAAGGAGTTCCCACATATGCTGAACACTTGTTGGCTGCTTTTCCTTCACTCTGTGGTCCGACTCATCCCAAACCATCTCAATTGTGTTGAGGTCGGGTGATTGTAGAGGTCAGGTCATCTGATGTAGCACTTCATCACTCTCCTTCTTGGTCAAATAGCCCTTACACAGCCTGGAGGTGTGTTGGGTCATTGTCCTGTTGAAAAACTAATGATATGCCAAAACCAGATGGGATGGCGTATCGCTGCAGAATCGCCACAGCCCTTGTTGGATGTAGTCCTAAATTCGCTAAAACGACGTTGGAAGCGGCTTACGGTAGAGAAATTAACATTCAATTATCTGGCAAAAGCTCTGGTGGACATTCCTGCAGTCAGCTTGTCAATTGTATGCTCCCTCAAAACTTGAGACACCTGTGGCATTGTGTTGTGTGACAAAACTGCACATTTTAGAGTAGCCTTTTATTGTCCCCAGCAAATGGTGCATCTTTGCAATTATCGTACTGTTTAATCAGCTTCTTGATATGCCACACCTGTATCCTGGTAAAAGAGAATTGCTCACTAACACTGGTGTAAACAAATTTGTGCACAAAATTTGAGAGAAATAAGCTTTTTGTGTGTATGGAAAAATTTAGGTATCTTTTATTTCAGCTCATGAAACATGGGACCAACAATTTACATGTTGCATTTTTATTTTTGTTCAGTGTATTTATTTTCATTAGCATATGTGCTAACATGCATCTATAGTTCCAGTGCGGCCATATTTGATTGCAGCAACATTTTTTCTCTCCAAAACCATTAAATGTAATGAGTACACAATATGGAGTGAATGTGACGTATGGTTTATGAGAAGATGGAGAGGAGAAGATGAATCATTGCAGATTGAGCATTAGTGTTACATATGCAAAGAATGAGTTGTTAATAGTTTACTTGTTGAGATAATAAAAACAGTTTCAGTGTGGTCCCATCGTAGGGACTTCCATGACAGCAATGACATGTTTCAAGTTGATAGGCCACTGTGGAGTGGATTTACAGTGGATTAAATTGACAGGTAAAATCAGATTTTTTATTTGTCAATAACTCAGCCATCTTTTGACCAATCCCTTAGCTTTTCTTGAACTAAGTTAAGACGTGATTGTCACGCCCTGATCTGTTTCACCTGTCCTTTTGCTTGTCTCCACCCCCCTCGAGGTGTCGCCCATTTTCCCCATTACCCCCGGGGTATCACCCCTCATCACTGTCAAACGCTCCCTTAAACACTTCAGCGAGCAGGCCTTTCTAATCGACCTGGTCCAGGTATCCTGGAAGGATATTGACCTCATTCCGTCAGTAGAGGATGCCTGGTTATGCTTTAAAAGTGCTTTCCTCACCATCTTAAATAAGCATGCCCCATTCCAAAAATGTAGAACTAAGAACAGATATAGCCCTTGGTTCACCCCAAACTTGACTGCCCTTGACTAGCACAAAAACATCCTGTGGCATACTGCATTAGCATCGAATAGCCCCCGTGATATGCAACTTTTCAGGGAAGTCAGGAACCAATATACACAGTCCATTAGGAAAGCTTTGGGACACTAAAGTCCATGGAGAATAAGAGCACCTCCTCCCAGCTGCCCACTGCACTGAGGCTAGGAAACACTGTCACCACTGATAAATCTAGGATAATCGATAAATTCAATAAGCATTTTTCTACGGCTGGCCATGCTTTCCACCTGGCTATCCCTACCCCGGCAAGCAGCTCTGCACCCCCCGCAGAAACTTGCCAAAGCCTCCCTATAAGTCTTTGCTAGGTAAAGCCCCACCTTATCTCAGTTCACTGGTCACCATAGAAACACCCACCCGTAGCACACGCTCCAGCAGGTATATTTCACTGGTGATCCCCAAAGCCAACACTTCCTTTGGCCGCCTTTCCTTCCAGTTCTCTGCTGCCAATGACTGGAACGAATTGCAAAAATCACTGAAGCTGGAGACTTATATCTCCCTCTAACTTTAAGCTCAGAGCAGCTTACCGATCACTGTACCTGTACACAGCCCATCTGTAAATAGCACACCCAACTACCTCATCCCCATATTGTTATTTTTGTTGTTGTTGCTCTTTTGCACCCCAGTATCATTAATTGCACATTATCACTCCAGTGTTAATGCTAAATTGTAATTATTTCACCTCTATGGCCTATTTATTGCCTTACCTCCCTAATGTTATACATTTGCACACACTGTACGTACATAGACTTTTTCTATTGTGTTGTTGACTGTACGTTTGTTTATCCCATGTGTAACTCTGTTTTTGTCGCACTGCTTTGCTCTATCTTGGCCAAGTCGCAGAGATAAGTGAGAACTTGTTCTCAGCTGGCCTACCTGGTTAAATAAAAGGTAAAGATTGTCAGGTCAACCAACGTTTTTCAGCTCCTGCTTTTCCCCAGTCTCTTTTTCTCGTCCTCCTGGTTTTGACCCTTGCCTGTCCTGACTCTGAGCCTGCCTGCTGTCCTGTACCGTTGCTCCTACTCTGGATTTCCGGCACTTGCCTATCCTGACCCTGCCTGCCGTTGTTACGGTTTTCTTCTGTCGAAAGAGAGGAGGACCAAAATGCAGCGTGGTTATTCATGAACATCTTTAATGAAAGATGAAAAATACGAACAGTATACAAAAACAATAACCGTGAAAACCGAAACAGCCCTATCTGGTGCAAACAACCACAGAGACAGGAACAATCACCCACGAAATACTCAAAGAATATGGCTGCCTTAATATGGTTCCCAATCAGAGACAACGATAAACACCTGCCTCTGATTGAGAACCACTCCAGGCAACCATAGACTTTCCATAGACTTTCCTTTCCTAGATACTACACACAACCCCATAAATCTAATAAACCCCTAGACAAGACAAGACACATAAATCACCCATGTCACACCCTGGCCTGACCAAAATAATAAAGAAAACACAAAATACTAAGGCCAGGGCGTGACAGCCGTCCTGTACCTTTGCCCCGCTACTCTGGATTGTCGACCCCTGCCTGTCTTGACAGGTCGTTTGCCTGCCCCGTTGCTTTAATAAACATTGTTACTTCAACACAGTCTGCACTTGGGTCTTACCTGAAACGTTATAATTATTATTTTAAGCATCAACGTTACAGAGTCAAAACAGTAAAAAAAAAATGGTAATGGCTTTGATGATCCTACAAAGTTTCAAGATTATAGGCCATTGTGGAGTGGATTTATGAAGGATGTAAATGGAACACTAAATCCGATTCTCTGATTTATCAATGACTCAACCATCTCTTAGCTTTTCTCAAACTAATTTAATTAAAAGATGTACCATGGGCCTACATATCGAATTTGATGTTATTTGGACTTATGTTTCATGATAAGTTTTTTTTTAAGTTTTCTAAAAATCTCCAAGATGGAGGACAATCCAGCCGGTCGAACCGTATCAGTCCTTGAGGCAAATGTGTTCAACATTAGGAAAGACAGCAATGAGCAAATTTTCAAGTCTCTAGGTCAAACGGGCAACGGATGTGAGGGTTTAACACTGCTTATAAAAGCCCTCCTATATGCTAAATCGGTGCCATTCATTTTGACCAAGTTACTCACAGCCTCAAGTTTCTGTGTGCCAAATTAGAAAAAAAAGTTGATCTATGCTCAAGTTATTTGACCAAGTCAAGGAAACAAAATACTTGAATAATAATAAATAATAAAATAATAAATTAATAAAACAATATGTTTCACAGCTTCACTGTGAACGCCTAAATATAGAGAAAGTTTTGACTCATTTACTAGTTTGTGGTACTGTATCATTGGTACGGTATTGTTACAGCACATTAATGAAATAGCTGGTTCAACCTATGTTTTCCCTACCCCATGAGAGAGTATGGGAGCCTTTTAAAAATCTCCATAAACATTCAGCTCCTGCTGAAAGATATCTTACGTCATTTCAGTTTTTTCTGCACTTCAACTTCTCATTGTTTTGTTAGTAGAAGTGAGTCACAATTTGAGTTTTCAGAGCTCACAATATTAACTGCAATTTCATTCATTTCTCACACATTTTTGTATTCAGCTGGAGGTGTAGTCTAGGGTTGAATATCAGGAACAAGATAACCCATATTTACTGAAATTTCCCACCCAAACCCACTCCCTTTTCCTCAGATAATTGAATTTGAGAAACCAGTCAATTATAATAAATTATTTCTATGAACAGCATGACGTGAAATGGAACTGTTAAATTAGCCTGTATGTGATGTTGAAATCTGCCATCTCTACGGCCTTCTCTCTGATACTGTATCTGCTTGTTCAATCATCAACGCTCAGGGTGGGGACAAACAACACATCTCAGTATGGAGGTCAAAATGCATCTATCATCTCATCACGGTAACATTTTTTCTTGTGACAGGTAGTCCTACATTTGCTGCAGCATAGCCTATGCTACCGTAATATTTCGGAATGAATTCATGTCTAATTTACACATCTCCATCTAGCTGTTGGTGTCACCTTATTTTTTTAATTGAAAATACAAATAATTAAATTGAGGCTGCAGAGTGTAAAAACAACATATCACTTTAATATTGTTGCTTTAAATAAGTGTGTGCGCGAGTATATCCCAACAATACAGAGAGAAAAAAATAATAACACAGAATAAATAATAACAAGGAATAAATACACAGTGAGTAACGATACCTTGGCTATATACACACGGTACCAGCACCGAGTCGAGGTAATTGAGATAGATATGTACAGTCGTGGCTAAAAGTTTTGAGAATGACACAAATATGAATTTTCACAAAGTTTGCTGCTTCAGTGTCTTTAGATATTTTTGTCAGATGTTACTATGGAATACTGAAGTATAATTGCAAGCATTTCATAAGTGTCAAAGGCTTTTATTGACAATTACATGAAGTTGATGCAAAGAGTCAATATTTGCAGTGTTGACCCTTCTTTTTCAAGACCTCTGCAATCCGCCCTGGCATGCTGTCAATTAACTTCTGGGCCACATCCTGACTGATGGCAGCGCATTCTTGCATAATCAATGCTTGGAGTATGTCAGAATTTGTGGGGTTTTGTTTGTCTACCCACCTCTTGAGGATTGACCACAAGTTCTCAATGGGATTAAGGTCTGGGGAGTTTCCTGGTCATGGACTCAAAATATAGATGTTTTGTTCCCCGAGCCACTTAGTTATCACTTTTGCCTTATGGCAAGGTGCTCCATCATGCTGGAAAAGGCATTGTTCGTCACCAAACTGTTCCTGGATGGTTGGGAGAAGTTGCTCTCGGAGGATGTGTTGGTACCATTCTTTATTCATGGCTGTGTTCTTAGGAAAAATTGTGAGTGAGCCCACTCCCTTGGCTGAGAAGCAGCCCCACACATGAATGGTCTCAGGATGCTTTACTGTTGGCATGACACAGGACTGATGGTAGCGCTCACCTTGTTTTCTCCGGACAAGCTTTTTTCCTGATGCCCCAAACAATCGGATAGGGGATTAATCAGAGAAAATGACTTCACCCCAGTCCTCAGCAGTCCAATCCCTGTACCTTTTGCAGAATATCAGTCTGTCCCTGATGTTGTTCCTGGAGAGAAGTGTCTTCTTTGCTGCCCTTCTTGACACCAGGCCATCCTCCAAAAGTCTTTGCCTCACTGTGCGTGTAGATATACTCACACCTGCCTGCTGCCATTCCTGAGCAAGCTCTATACTGGTGGTGCCCCGATCCCGCAGCTGAATCAACTTTAGGAGATGGTCCTGGCTCTTGGTGGACTTTCATGGGCGCCCTGAAGCTTTCTTCACAACAATGGAACCGCTCTCCTTGAAGTTCTTGATGATCCGATAAATGGTTGATTTAGGTGCAATCTTACTGGCAGCAATATCCTTGCCTGTGAAACCCTTTTTGTGCAAAGCAATGATGATGGCACATGTTTCCTTGCAGGTAACCATTATTGACAGAGGAAGAACAATGATTCCAAGCACCTACCCTCCTTTTGAAGCTTCCAGTCTGTTATTCGAACTCAATCAGCATGACAAAGTATTCTCCAGCCTTGTCCTCGTCAACACTCACACCTGTTAACGGGAGAATCACTGACATCATGAAATGCAGTGGAAATGTTTTTTTGGGATTCAGTTCATTTGCATAGCAAAGAGGGACTTTGCAATTAATTGCAATTCATCTGATCACTCTTCATAACATTCTGGAGTATATGCAAATTGCCATCATACAAACTGAGGCAGCAGTTTTGGCCATGACTGTACAGTATTCACACCCGTTGACTTTTTCGAAATGTTGTTGTGTTACAACCTGAATTTAAAATGTATTAAATAGTTATGTGTCAATGGTCTACACACAATACCCCATAATATCAGTAGAATTAGGTTTTTCAAAATTTGTACAAATTAAATAAAAATGAAAAGCTTTTGACTTCAAAACTATAAGGACACAAGGTGAGACCCAGATGCAGACACAGATGCATACGTTCCGGAGTATCTGACTCACCCGTCGCTGATGATTCTTGAGGGAGCTCGGGTCGCTTCGGATGCTCTCGGAAAAATAGCCTTCGGGGACTTCCGGATTCCTTTGAAGATGAGCGAGCCACTGCGGATGAACAAGTGTGACCAAGGCCAGACCTCCTCTCACTCCTGCGTTCCCTTAGCCGTCCATCAATTTTAATGGTGAGGGCGATGAGGGAATCAAGGTCCGCCGGCAATTCCCGAGTGGCTAGGACATCCTTTATCACCTCAGATAGTCCGCGAAGGAAGGTATCTAAACGGGACTCCGGATTCCAGGCACTCTCTGTGGCCAACGTGCCAAAGTCAACTGTGTAGTCTGCCACCCCGAGAATTTTGACATAAATACAGCAGTTTATGGGCCGCCTCTCTCCCGGATACCGGAGAATCAAACACCTTCCTTACCTCTGCCATTAAAATCCTCCAGATGACGACAAATGGCGGATTTATGCTCCAAAACAGCCGTCACCCAGGAGAGCGCTCTTCCCGACATTAGCGTAATAATATATACTATCTTAGATCTGTCCGAACGAAAAACAAAGATGGCTGTAGCTGAAAAATAAGAGAGCATTGAGAAAGAAAACTCCGGCAGGTACCAGGAGGAGGTAAGCAGGGTTCTTGGGGAGCCGGGGCAGGCTGTACAAACTCACCACTCACAGGGAAAAAATTTGAGTGGTTGGGGGTTCTCAGAGCTAACTCCCTGATTTGCTCTATAACACCCTTTAAACCCCTGGTCATGGCGTTCTGTCAGGGAATGAAGCCCTTCCAGAAGGTCCTGAAATAGCTCCTCATGACTCCCAATGGTGGCTCCCTGCAGGGAGACAGCGTGGCGGAGCTGGTTCAGGTCTGCTGGGTCTGTCGTGGCCAGTTCGTACTGTAAGGACACAAGGAGATACCCAGATGAAAACACAGGAGGCAGATGGTTAGAGTCCAATATGTTTATTAACAATCCAAAAGGGGTAGGCAAGAGAATGGTCATGGACAGGCAAAAGGTACAGAATGGCAGGCAGGCTCAAGGTCAGGGCAGGCAGAATGGTCAGGCAGGCAGGAATGGAGTCCAGGAAACAGGCAAGGTCAAAACCGGGAGGACTAGTAAAAGAGAATAGAAAAGCAGGAGCACGTGAAAAACCACAGAGAGACAGGAAACACAGGGATAAATACACCAGGGAAAATAAGCGACACCTGGAGGGGGTGGAGACAGTCACAAGGATAGGTGAAACAGATCAGGGCGTGACAAAAACAGTCACATAGTTGAATGGCTGTGACATGAGAACACTGTTGGTGGATCAAAAACATTGTAGTTACGCCACGATACTAACCTAATTGACAGAGTGAAAGAAGAAAGTCTGTACAGAATAAAAAATAATCAAAAACAAGCATCCTGTTTGCAATACCGCAAAAAAGGTGGCAAAGTAATTAACTTTTTGTCCTGAATACAAAGTCGTATGTTTGGGGCAAATCCAATATAACACATTACTGAGTACCGCTCTCCATATTTTCAAGCATGGTGGTGGCTACATGATGTTATGGGTGCGCTTGTAATCATTAAGGACTGGGAAGTTTTTCAGTTTAAAAAATACATGGAATGGAGCAAAGCACAGACACAATCCTAGTTCAGTCTGCTTTCCACCAGACACTGGGAGATGAATTCACCTTTCATCAGTACAATTACCTAATACACAAGGCCAAATATACACTGGAGTTGCTTACCAAGAATACAATGAATGCTCCTGAGTTACAGTTTTGACTTAAATCTACTTTAAAATCTATGGCAACACTTGAAAATGGTTGCATACTTTGATTTTGACAGTACGTCGATTAAGATAAACAGAGTACGGTGTTTACATTACTATTGCATCTGTCTACTGCCGTAATCTGTTTAATATGGAATTATTAGTGTGCATGTAAATGTACTCAATGTTGTATGTCACGTAGAGTAGGCCAGAAGGCTAAACTGAAAAACATAACCTCTATCAAATAAAAAGATGGCGGAGCCGCAAAAGTTATGTTGTGCAAGGGTGTTTATTTACATAGTGAATCCGGAAGAAAAACAACAGTATACAGTAACATCCATTGTATACATTATGGGGACACCTTAAAACTTCTTAGGGCTGCAATCCCGTTAACGAGATCGATAAAAAGATGGCGGAGCCGCAAAAGTTATGTTGTGCAAGGGTGTTTATTTACATAGTGAATCCGGAAGAAAAACAACAGTATACAGTAACATCCATTGTATACATTATAGGGACACCTTAAAACTTCTTAGGGCTGCAATCCCGTTAACGAGATCGATAAAAAGATGGCGGAGCCGCAAAAGTTATGTTGTGCAAGGGTGTTTATTTACATAGTGAATCCGGAAGAAAAACAACAGTATACAGTAACATCCATTGTATACATTATAGGGACACCTTAAAACTTCTTAGGGCTGCAATCCCGTTAACGAGATCGATATGACAATAGCCAGTGAAAGTGCAGGGCGCCAAATTCAAAACAACAGAAATCGAATAATTAAAATTCCTCAAACATACATGTATATTATACCATTTTAAAGGTACCCTTGTTGTTAACCACAGTGTCCGATTTCAAATAGGCTTTACAGCGAAAGCACCACAAACGATTATGTTAGGATGTTAGGTCACCACCAACTCACAGAAAAACACAGCCATTTTTTCCAGCCAAAGAGAGGAGTCACAATAAGCACAAATAGAGATAAAATTCATCACTAACCTTTGATGATCTTCATCAGATGACACTCATAGGACTTCATGTTACACAATACATGTATGTTTTGTTTGATAAAGTTCATATGAAAAAATCTCAGTATACATTGGCTCTAGTTCCAAAAACATCCGGTGATATTGCAGAGAGCCACATATTTTACAGAAATACTCATTATAAATGTAGATGAAAATACAATTGTCTCCTTTAATGCAACCGCTGTGTCAGATTTAAAAAAACTTTACAGAAAAAGCAAACATTATAAATATTACCTTAGCTTTGATGATCTTCATCAGAATGCACTCTCAGGAATCCTAGTTCCACATTAAATGTTTGATTTGTTCGATCAGGTCCATTATTTATGTCCAAATAGCTACTTTTGTTAGGCATTTAGTACACAAATCCAAACGCTCGTGCAGGTCCAGCCGAACGTCAGACAAAAACTTCAAAAAGTTATATTACAGGTCATAGAAACATTTCAAACTTAGTATAGAATCAATCTTTAGGATGTTTTTATCATAAATCTTCAATAACGTTCCAACCGGAGATTTCCATTGTCTCTAGAAAAGCCATGGAACGCAGGTCGCTAATCATGTGAAATGCGCATGACCAGGACCTGGCTCTCTGCCAGAACACTGACTCAAAGAGCTCTCATCCGGTCCCACATCACAGTAGAAGCCTCATTCAAGTTTCGAAAGACGGTGGACATCTAGTGGAAGCCTTAGGAAGTGCAACATAACCAATATCCCACTGTGTATTCAATAGGGGCTGGGTTGAAAATCGACCAACCTCAGATTTCCCACTTTCTGTTTGGATTTCTTCTCAGGTTTTTGCCTGCCATATGAGTTCTGTTATACTCACAGACATCATTCAAACAGTTTTAGAAACTTCAGAGTGTTTTCTATCCAATAATACTAATAATATGCATATATTAGCAACTGGGACTGAGGAGCAGTCCGTTTACTCTGGGCACCTCTGGGCACCTTTCATCCAAGCTACTCAATACTGCCCCTGCAGCCATAAGACGTTTTAACAACAATGCTGCTCCCATCAACAGCTCAATCCAAAATGGTCCCTCCTTGAACTGAAAGAGGCTCCTTTTGTAGGGGAAGCCCCTCCCATCAGAACATACCCAGCACTAATGAATTAAGAAATGACCTTCATCAAGCCTACATTTTCCACTCAGCTAAACATAATGAATTATATACATTGCAACACGTTTCTCATGATACAATATACCAATATAACACATTTACAAAATCCCATCCTTATGGACATGGAGTCTTCCAATATGTCTATTCACATGAACGAGCCATTTGGGACAGGCACCACAAAGCCAGCCCGATTACTGTAGCTCTGGTCCTTATCCCAGCATACCCAGAAGCTACAGAGCTGAAGAGAGAGGAACAGAACCAAACAAACAAAGCGCTCATCCATAACATTGGTAAGTACAATAAACTTTGTTTAAATTAAACATGAATGCTTGTCTATATATTCTTTATACCATAAACTGCTAAGAATAAAGTGAGTAATGTGTGTACTAAGATAGGGAAGTTAACTTGTGTGTCGACCCACATTGTTAACATAGCTGATAACGGAGCAGAGAGGCGCGAGGAATGTGTGTGTGTTACACGGAACCCAAACCGGCTGCGCGAGTGCGCCATCGTGCATACATTTATCTTGTCCCCCCACACCAAACGCGATCACGACACGCAGGCTAAAATATCAAAACAAACTTTGAACCAATTACATTAATTTGGGGACAGGTTGAAAAGCATTAAACGTGTATGGCAATTTAGCTAGCTTGCACTTGCTAGCTAATTTGTCCTATTTAGCTAGCTTGCTGTTGCTAGCTAATTTATCCTGGGATATAAACATTGAGTTGTTATTTTACCTGAAATGCACAAGGTCCTCTACCCTCCGACAATTAATCCACACATAAAACGGTCAACCGAATCGTTTCTAGTCATCTCTCCTTCTTCCAGGCTTTTTCATCTTTGAATTTATATGGTGACTCAGCTTTTTAAACTCAGCTTTTCACAATTCCTGACATTTAATCCTAGTAAAAATTCACTAACTTAGGTCAGTTAGGATCACCACTTTATTTTAAGAATGTGAAATGTCAGAATAATAGAGATATATTTATTTCAGCTTTTGTTTCTTTCATCACATTCCCAGTGGGTCAGAAGTTTACATGCACTCAATTAGTATTTGGTAGCATTGCCTTTAAATTGTGTAACTTGGGTCAAACATTTTGAGTAGCCTTCCACAAGCTTCCCACAAGAAGTTGGATGAATTTTGGCCCATTCCTCCTGACAGATCTGGAGGAACTGAGTCAGGTTTGTAGGCCTCCTATAGGGTTGAGGTCAGGGCTTTGTGATGGCCACTCCAATACCTTGACTTTGTTGTCCTTAAGCCATTTTGCCACAACTGTGGAAGTATGCTTGGGGTCATTGTCCATTTGGAAGACCCATATGCGACCAAGCTTTAACTTCCTGACTGATGTCTTGAGATGTTGCTTCAATATATCTACATACTTTTCCTCCCTCATAATTCAATCTATTTTGTGAAGTGCACCAGTCCGTCCTGCAGCAAAACACCCCAGAACATGATGCTGCCACCACCGTGCTTTATGGTTGGGATGGTGATCTTCGGCTTCCAAGCCTCCCCTTTTTCCTCCAAACATAACGATGGTCATTATGGCCAAATAGTTCTATATTTGTTTCATCAGACCGGAGGACATTTCTCCAAAAACTACGATCTTTGTCCCAATGTGCAGTTGCAAACCGTGGTCTGGCGTAGTCTGGTGTTTTACAGTGGATATAGATACTTTTGTACCTGTTTCCTCCTGCATCTTCACAAGGTCATTTGCTGTTGTTCAGGGATTGATTTGCACTTTTCGCACCAAAGTACGTTCATCTCTAGGAGACAGAACGCGTCTCCTTCCTGAGCGATATGACAGCTGCGTGGTCCCATGGTGTTTATACTTGCATACTATTATTTGTTCAGATGAACGTGGTACCTTCAGGCTTTTGGAAATTGCTCCCAAGGATGAACCAGACTCGTGGAAGTCTACAATTTGTTGTCTGTGGTCTTGGCTGATTTTTTTTGATTTTCCCATTATGTCAAGCAAAGTTTGAAGGTAGGCCTTGAAATACATCCACAGGTACACCTCCAATTGACTCAAATGATGTCATGTATGTAAACTTCTGACCCACTGGAATTGTGATACAATGAATTATAAGTGAAATAATCTGTCTGTAAACAATTGTTGGAAAAATGACTTGTGTCATGCACAAAGTAGATGTCCTAACCAACTTGCCAAATCTATAGTTTGTTAACAAGAAATTTGTGGAGTGGTTGAAAAGCGATTTTGAATGATTCCAACTTAAGTGTATGTAAACTTCCGACCAACTGTTTTTGGGAAACTGAATTTACTGAATGCAAGCATGCAGGGGAAATACAAAAACATTCTACAGATGAGTGACTGAATCAGTGGATTCAGATTAAATCATTCTTATTGGAAATGGAGTCTTTCTAAAGCGAACTGTGCATGTTTCAAACAGAAAACATTAGTAAGTGTCACACACGAGTGATGACTGCTCACCTCCAAGGCTTGGAAGAGCACTAAGATTTGCCATTTTTTTCACATGGTTGGGGCCGCAAGAATTTTCAGATATCAAAATGGGATCATGGGACAAAAAGGTGGGGAACCCCTGCTGTAGGCTGTCTCATCATCCTCGGTGGTCAGGCCTACCACCGTCATGTAGTCGGCAAACTTAATGATGGTGTTGAAGTCGTGCGTGGCCACGTAGTCGTGGGTGAACAGGGAGTAAAGGAGGGGACCCCTAAAGGGCCCATGTGTTGAGGGTCAGTGTGGCAGATGTGTTATTGCCTACCCTCCCTACCTGGGGGGCGGCCCGTCAGGAAGTCCAGGATCCAGTTGCAGAGGGAGGTGTTCAATCCCAGGGTCCTTAGGTTAGTGATGAGCTTGGAGGGCACTATGTTTCTGAACGCTGAGCTGTTGTCAAAGAACAGTATTCTCACGTAGGTGTTCCTTTTGTCCAGATGGGATAGGGCAGTGTGCAGTGCTATGGCGGTTGCATCGTCTGTGGATCTATTGGGGCGGTAAGCAAATTGAAGTGGGTCTAGGGTGTCAGGTGAGGTAGAGGTGATATGATCCTTAACTAGCCTCTCAAAACACTTCATGATTACAGAAGTGAGTACTACGGGGCGATAGTAATTTAGTTCAGTTACATTTGCTTTCCTGGGTACAGGAACAATGCTGGACATCTACCTCACCTAAAACGGAATGGATTCTGCCGCGCTACAGAGGCGCCTAACCCAGCAAGAGGAGCATATGGAGGAAATCTGCCATCTTCTCCGCCAGCCTATCCCTACTCCTCCGATGCCCGGTATCGTAACCCATAGCCCTCCTTCATTCATATCCATTTTTGGAAAATATTACAGTTCACCTGAGAAATGTCAGGGATTTCTGATGCAATTTTTGACTCTACTAAGCCTTTTCCTAGCTCGTTTGTGAAAACCAGTTATAGCCTTCAGTCCTAGTTTTGAGTCACCTGCCTGTTTGCCTACCTGTGTATGACCATTTCCTGCCTGTGACCACGATTCCTGCCTTCTGCAGAGGCGAAATAAACATCTGCCGCACTCTGCGCGTGAACCTACACATTTTTCTCCCTGAGTATTCATTACAATCTGTATATCAATCAAAAATAATTACAAACTTTGAAATATGCCAACAATGATATTACTGATGTATTCACTTTGCAGTCAGTGTAATACTTTGTTCTGTAATACTTTAAATCAAAGTTTCACATATTTCATTTCAAAACAACAGGTCTTTAAAATGAACACATGGGCTTCCCAAGTGGCGCAGCGGTCTAAGGCACTGCAGCACAGTGCTAGAGGTGGCACTACAGATCTGGGTTTTACCCAGCATTTGGCCACGACCTGGAGACCCATGAGGCGGCGCACAATTGGCCCAGCATCGTCCGGGTTAGGGTAAGGTTTGGCCGGCTGGGGTGTCCTTGTCCCATCGCGCTCTAGCGACTCCTTGTGGTGGCCAGGCCACTCTGACTTCAGTCGCCAGCTGTACGGTTTCCTCCGACACATTGGTGCAGCTAGCTTCTGGGTTAAGCGAGCAGTGTGTCAAGAAGCAGTGCGGCTTGGCGGTCATGTTTCAGAGGATGCATGGCTCTCGACCTTCACCTCTCCCGAGTCCGTGCGGGAGTTGCAGCGAGACTGTAACTACCAATTGGGTATCACGAAAATGGGCAAAAAATATATATGAACACATGAATTGATTTGATCATCATAACTGAGATATGAAGATTTGTGTTGACATATTTCAAGGAGTATCATCACCATGGTGAAGTGAAATCTGTCTGGCCTCTGCAGTAGGAGGAGGACTGGAGACCTGGGGAAATGTATACGGCAGTCAACTAAAGCTGGTTAAGCCGTCTGGATGGTAACAACTCAGAGCCTAATTTGGACACAGAGCGGCTCAAGGAGTCTGTCTACTGGCTTCAAAACCACACACAAGCCTGCGTGATCTAGTTAATTAAGATTTAATAAGATTGATTGAGGGAGTATGTGCCACAGCTACAGTATATGGCTTTTGCCTACAGTTTGCCCTCTGGTTAAACAGGATATGAGGATTCAAAATTGAGCTCCAGCTCAGTAGCTGGTTTTGGCAGTGAGTGTGGTCTGGTGTGTGGGGCTGGAGTCTAGACCGAGGTTAGACTGTAACCACCATCCTACCACTCCACACGGACCCTAACTGACCCCAGGACAGGGCTAAAAGTAGCACAGGGCCAACAGCAGCAGCCAGCAGCTGCTCTCTCCATCGCCTTTCCTTTCTCTCTGAGTGCTGAGGTGAGAAAGGAACATGTGAGCAGCCAGTGCAGGAAGTTAGGAATCAGGATTGGGGAAGTTCTTTACTACTTTCTCTCTCAGGTCATTTCTCTGTACCTTGATAATATTTGCACAACACGCTGTAGGTTAGACTCTTGATGGCCAATAAGGAAATTCATGATAGGATTGGTGCATAAGCTAGCAGTAAAGAACCCAGAATATGACGGAAACGTGCACTCTGCCTGTCTTTGAACTCCGGCCCTATTTGATTTGGAGAGAAGGAGAGTATTTTCTTATTATTTGCTCTGTATTCTGTGCCAGTCAATCCATTTCCCTGATCCTTTATTATCCCTCACAAAGCTAAAATACCACAAAGAAAATGGGACGGGAGGAGTTCAAACAACCACTCAAGTTTTATGCTGATCTCTGTGTGCTATTCTACTGTAAGAGCATGGTTAATGAATTGAATATGCGGGTTTGGGAATTTTTTCTTTTGACTGATTAAAAAGTATAATATGTTTATGGCTTGTGCTGCCTGCCATGCCTTTACAGTGGGAGTTGATGTTATTTGTCTCGTGATGAATTTGCCTTTCTATATCTGTGCTAGCCACACTGTATTTAACAGTATTTACTACCTTGTTGTTGTGCAGTAATAGCACCTGTAGTGAATTATGACGCTTTCGGTGTGACTTGAAGACTTGGAGCCCGTTTGTCACTCAGAGGTCTTTGATGTGTGTGTTGATTGAGAGATATTATCTATCTCAGTAGGAGTGAAGACGAAATGTTTACCACTGTCAGCAGTCTGTCCCTGATTGATAGAGAGATTTTTTATTATTATTTATTTTTTTAGGGGGTGGATCAGCTTTAATATTGTGGATAGATTGTAGCTTCCGTCAATGTAAATGTCTGCATAATTTCCAATTCCACACATATTTTTGGGTAAATATATATACACACATACATACATACATACATACCCCCTTCAGCTCTATATATATATGTATGTATGTATGTATGTATGTATGTATGTCTGTATGTGTGTAAACAGTTGTTGGAAAAATGACTTGTGTCATGCACAAAGTAGATGTCCTAACCGACTTTCCAAAACTATAGTTTGTTAACAAGAAATTTGTGGAGTGGTTGAAAAACAAGTTTTAATGACTCCAACCTAAGTGTATGTAAACTTCCGACTTCAACTGTATATATGTATATATATATACATACATACACATACCCACATATATATAAACATGCATACATATACATATACATACATACATATATACATATAAACTCAGCAAAAAAAGAAACGTTACTTTTTCAGGACCCTGTCTTTCAAAGAGATTTCGTAAAAATCCAAATAACTTCACAGATCTTCATTGTAAAGGGTTTAAACACTGTTTCCCATGCTTGTTCAATGAACTATAAACAATTAATGAACATGCACCTGTGGAACAGTCGTTAAGACACTAACAGCTTACAGACGGTAGGCGATTAAGGTCACAGTAATGAAAACTTAGGACACTAAAGAGGCCTTTCTACTGACTCTGACAAACACCAAAAGAAAGATGCCCAGGGTCCCTGCTTATCTGCGTGAACGTGCCTTGGGCATGCTGCAAGGAGGCATGAGGACTGCAGATGTGGCCTGGGCAATAAATATGTATATTTTACAATAGTTATATTTTGTTTGTTTTTAGGCCTTCCTCTATTTCTGATGTCCATCCAGTTTGATTTCTAATTGCCATATATTTGTAACTGTGCTATTTCACAAATGTTCTGAAACTATATACATTTTAGAGACCCCGTATGTTTTACATTTGTTGTCTTGTTGTTATTAGTCCCACCCTTCAGCTCCATTCAACCCCTCCTGTCTATCTATTAACACCATCCAGATTGGATTTATTTTTGCCATATATTTTTCAACTCTGCTGTGATGCTTCACAGAAGTTCTGAACTTTTCTATTCTCATAGTTTATACAGATTGTAAATGAAAGATAAACATTTTTGCTAAAATAATCATTATATTATTGATCGATTGACTATGACTTTTCAAATCGGCCAGTATTGCAATGTGCAGCATTAGCTCTAGGTAAATGTTGCAATTCTTCCGCCATTCCTGGACCTGTGACCAAAAACGAGCTACATATGGACAGTACCAATATAAATGATCTAATGACTCTGCCTCCTCACAGCAAAATCTGCAGAGCTGGGAAGGTTGTATCCCCCATATATATATATAACCTTCTATTGGTTGCAATCATTTTGTATAATCAATTCTAAGTTTTGAATCCGGTGTCGTTTTGCCTGTCAATTCATAAACCATGTGCCATGTAATTGGTACATCGAAATTTTCTTTCCAACAATTTTTCAATTTATATGGCACAGCTGTCAATGAAATTCCTTAAATTAAACTGGTATATATTTTTATTTATCACAATTTTCTTTAACCAAGTTTGGTCTTAATGCAGGGCTGACAGACAAGTTCCTTACCTTAATGTTTAGTCTTGTTATGGCAAGTCAGCAATTCACTAAAGGGACATGTTTTATCCTGAAACTGTAAGACGGGCTAATTCAGCCAATCATCCAATGGAAACCTTTGCTCAATGTCTCCATTTTGAGTGAATGGCAACATTTCACATTTTTTTATGTGAGAGCAAAACATGATTGTGTCTTTGAAAATGTGTGATGTTTCCACTCTGAGCCCCTAGGGAGCTCCCCGTCCCTCTGCCTTGCTCCACTGTGTAATTTACATTTCATATGAAAATGTTTGTGGACGGTGGAATGGGATGTGGCGTTGATTATCTCCAATGTTGGTCCCCCCTAGCCTCGCAAAGCCGCCTGATCCCGCAAGCCTACATTAAATGCTGCACGGATATCAGATTTGAATGTATGCTCGCGGGATCAGGCAGCTTTCCGAGCCTAGGTCCCCCCTCAACAGCAGAGATTTCATGTTTTGACCTTTTAACAGAGAACCATGAATCTGTGTTATATAAATTATGTACCTTCTGTAACATTCTGTACATTCTTTACATTGCAACTTGAGGCCATGCAGTGTCATGTTGAATGAACAGCCTTTTATTTATATTGTGAATATCTGGCATCAACTTCTACTGTGTACATTTCTGACTATGCAATATGTCTTAACTTGCTAAAACATGATCTGTTAACATATGTACTCTGTACTGTTAGGCCTTCTAAATACATTTATTCACTTTGTATGATGGAAGTGATGGCTGCTATTGAAGGTGCAGTTAGAATGTGTTAACTAACCAGTGTCTGTGTGCTGTTCCCCAGTGTGTTTCTCTGAGTGAAAGGGTTATGGTTCCTAAGAGATTAAATTGCTTCCTTACAGCCCCAAAATGGTGGAGCATGCTGAGTTTAATTGCTCCAAATTGTAAATTGGTGGGAAATCAAAATACAAGTAAGTGTTTTCCAGCTATGGTACATATGGTACCAACCAAATATGTACCGTATGTGGGTGGTGTTTCAGCCATCTACAGTTCAAAGAAGGACCACAGATGTTTACTTTCACATTTGTTTGTGCTCAATTGTTGAAATCGGGGACTTTGTGGCTGATGCAGCGCTGTAGTACACCACTAACAGAGAGACAGCAGAGAACTGGCGAATCGAGCGATTTTTGAAGGACACATTCTTCCCCCTCAGATCTCTCAGCACTCAGAGCCCATAAACATGATGAAGATTTACTACCGATGCAGCTGATAGATATATTTAAAGCCATTACTCTTCCAATGCCAACTCATTGAAATCTCCTCCTTAGGGGACAGTTGGTTAGGTTGATCGTTGTAGGATGTGTCCTTTGATTTATATGTGCCTCACTGTGATAATGGATAAGAGTCTGAGCTAGAGAGAGCTATCTATTCCTCCTCTATTCCTCTGCATTTCAATCATTTGTCCAGGATATCCTGTTATGTAATATTATTTACACAAAGGGAAATAATGTGATATTTTGGTGGTGGGAGAATATGGGAGTTCCTAAACAAATAGTAGTAGCGCGTGGCCTTGAAGGAGGGCTGGTACTGTTTATCATCTACAGGCAGGGAAAGTGAATGTTCAGCTCAACATGCAAGACAAACTAATTTCCGCATTACATTGGTGACAGCGACAAACTTCTCAGCAAAACCCTTTTCTTTTATTGAAACTGTCAGGGGTTCACCTAGGGGTCATGATAGGGGCTGTACCAAATGTTTGATGTATTATAATAATTGATTATGCTGATGTTGTATTAATAGAAGGGTAGGGGTTATAAGACCCCTCCCTCCTTACATTTATAGGGTCCTAGACTACAGATTAACAATATATATATTCATTATAGAGGTTTCACCTCTTGCGCTGAGCCATGCCGGATCCGGTAGCGTAATGATAGCCTCAAGCTCAATACCATAACGCAACGTTAACTATTCATGAAAATCGCAAATGAAATGAAATTAATATACTAACTCTCAAGCTTAGCCTTTTGTTAACAACACTGTCATCTCAGATTTTCAAAAATATGCTTCTCAAGCATAGCAAACTAGCATTTGTGTAACAGTACTGATAACTAGCGTAGCATTTAGCATTAGCATCAGCAGGAAACATTTTCACAAAAACCAGCAAAAACATTCAAATAAATCTTTTACCTTTGAAGAACTTCGGATGTTTTCAATGAGGAGACTCTCAGTTAGATAGCAATGTTCAGTTTTTCCTGAAAGATTTTTTGTGCAGGAGAAATCGGTCCGTTTGGGGCGTCACGTTTGGCTACCAAAAAAAAACGAAAATTCAGTTATCCAAACGGCAAACTTTTTTCCAAATTAACTCCATAATATCGACTGAAACATGGCAAACTTTGTTTAGAACCAATCCTCAAGGTGTTTTTCACACATATCTCTTCAATGATGCACACTTCCAGGAACGATACTTCGCTGTCTGTATCGCATGGTAAAATTTTTGCCGCTGAGAGTTACGCACCAACGTAGACTAAGGACACCGGACGGGCCCCTGGCAAATGTAGTCTCTTATGGCCAATCTTCCAATGATATGCCTACAAATACATCACAATGCTGCAGACATCTTGGAGGAACGGCAGAGCGCATAAGCTCGTTCACAGCATATTCACAGCCATATAAGGAGACAACGGGAAACAGAGCCTCAAAAATCCTGCTCATTTCCTGGTTGAAGTTACATCTTGGTTTCGCCTGTAAGATCAGTTCTGGGGCACTCAAAGATAATATCTTTGCAGCTTTGAAAACGTCAGAGTGTTTTCTTTCCAAAGCTGGCAATTCCATGCATAGTCGAGCATCTTTTTGTGACAAAATATTGCCCTTAAAACGGGCACCTTTTTTTATCCAATAATGAAATAGCGCCCCCCTAGCTTCAACTGGTTTTAATATTGTTCCACAGTTGTTTTCTAGTCTCTCTGCCTCTTATAAAGAAACGGTCTGATAAATGTGTGACTGAGACAGAACTCTGCAGGGGAGTGTAAGAGATAAGAGACTAGTCAGACATTCCACAATAAATCAACTTGGGGAGTGGACATTTACTGCTTAGCCCTTAGAAAACACTGGAACTATTGTATCTCTCTTGCAAGTTTGTATAGCTGTGTATGCATGGGCTTGGTCTGATGAGTAGAAGGTAATGACATATGCAGTGACATCACTAAGGCTGGACTTCGGGAATAACTTGGGACCTTTTCTATTTTGCAGATCTTACACGGAAACATGCGTGCTATGTTCCTGTTGTCAACTTCTGTCTGCAATTGCATTAATAAAGGTTTTTGATTGAATAAATTAAAGATATTGTCTAAATGCTAATTTCACCAATGAGCCAATGATTGACACGGAACAAGGAACGAACCCCAACAAAACACAAAGTAGAACCCGTAGTTAGGCGTGTGCTTATAATTCAGCAAAACTATACCTCTATTGCTATTCATTTGAACATTTGAGTCACAGCCTGTCTATTCAGTTGACAGGTACTTTGTGTTTAATATAATACCAGGCAAATCAACTCCATCATGTTGGGTTGTTGTTGCTCTCTATTTACTGTACACACAGTGGTGTGTCAGAACATGCCAGCACAGGCATCTAGGATAGGTCATGCTAATGGTTTTTTATGGGTGCCAAGCACACATTCATAGGCTGGTGGATCGGAACCAGACTGTGACTCATACACACCCAACATTGTGACACCTGCGCCTTCCTGGCTGTCATAGGCCCTGTCAGTCTGTCACCACACCCCAGTTTGTGCAAAGCTCCCATTGTGACGCAGGTAGAACATATTTAGCCATGTCTGTCCACATGTACCATTAGTCAAAGACAGAGAGGCCTTCTCCCTGGTTTTAACAAGACAAGTACTGCATGTTCTTCATGAGTCCACCAGAGCTGTCTGGATTTTCATTGATTTACAGTATTTATTGATTTCCTGAGTCTCCAGAAACCAAAGTCTCCAGAAACCAAAAATGTTCTCCACATGTGTCAAAGTCCATTGACAGCATGTGGCACCATTTAATCTAACACATAAAACAACAAGCAGGAAGCATTAAAAGGTTGGGTTTGTTGCTCTGCAAGGGACGCACTTCTCAATTCACTCTGTGTGCTCTCCACCCAGTGCTCGGGGGGGGGGGGGGGGGGGGGGGCAACCCCTATTCAGTGTAGGACACACGGACACATACAGATGCACGGGGACACAGATGTACGGGGACACAGATGCACTGGGAGACAGATGCACGGAGACACAGATGCACACACACACACACACACACACACACACACATACAGTACCTGTGCAGGGGAATAGGCGTGCCAACTCCCCATATTAATTTGCCATAATAAACACAAAAATAGACATGTGCACAAACACACACACACACACACACACACACCCATAGGTTGTCTCAAAGCTTTGTGCGTTTCATTAGGGTAAACAGAAGTGGTGTGTGTGTGTATGTTTGTGTGTGTGTGAGCGCGCTGAGCCCTAAGGGTAGTGAACAGCCTTTACTTACTGACTGACACCCAATAGGTTGGTGGCCCTTAGTGTGACTCCCACCATGGTAAACAGTCATAAAGAAGCCAGGCTTCAGTTACACAAACACAAATAGCTGACTATTCATAGCACTAATGAGAGCTGCCAGGGAGCCCAGGGACAGCAGCGGGGCCTGAAATACACTGTCGCTACTCTCAGAGTTATGACACGGTCCAGCCTGCCCGTCCCAGGACATTAAATCACCGTCGGCCTGGGGAGTCCATATAGCTCCCCTCTCTTCTCCTCACCCCTCCTCCCCTCTCCTCACCTTGTTCTTCTCTCCTCTAACTCTCCTCTTTACTCCTTTCCCTCCCCTCTATCCTCTCCTCTACTCACCCTTCCTCTTCACTATTGATGATAATGATGCTGGTGATTTACAGTAGAAAGCTACACGCTATCCCAATTCAAATGTGACTTTACAGTTTCACCAGCACATTGTGCAAGAAAATGGGGGTGAGACAAACAGGTCTGTGCACATTATATTCACCTTCTGTAACCTTGGGAGGTAAGGGATGAAGATGATTGGATTAGGGATGCGTCAACCACGTCCCTCTTCGCCATTACCCCCCACAAACCACAATTAAGGGAAGTGTAATTTAGATGTATGCATTCTGATTGATTGGTCTGTTTATTTTGTCGTTTTGGCATGGTTGAAATTTAAAACTTAAACTTTCAAATTCCTTGCAGATGGCCCGGCCTTTGAAGGCCCACTGTAATTAACCTCTGGAAGAGAATAACAAACCCATGTTCGGGGACACGCCGCCCTGGCCGCCAGTCTTTGATGTGGTCCCTGTGTTTGCTCTGTCCTGTCTTGGCTTGGGGCTGAACACCTTGTGACACGTCCTGAGCTGCCGCGGGCCACGCCCCGCACTCTGGGGCTGCTCAGACCTGTCCTACCTAGCTCACCTCTGTCTGTCAAGGCCAAGACCAGGGCGAAGACCGCCCATCTCTCCACACCTCTTCACACACAGAGGGATCATGGGGGATCAGCGTCAGTCAGTCAGGTGTTCTCTGGGCTCTCTCTGTGTGCCTGAGTGAATGACAACTTTGAATTGTCTGTATAGAACCGTCTAATGCTTCCTTTGATTTATTGGACTTTAGAAGTTACTTTTCAAGTATGTTTTTGTAAGGGCATGCTTGAGTGTGGTTATCAACTGGAATTTCAGGCCAGAAGATTAAAGGCCTCAGTCCTGCACAGGGACAAAAACCTTCTCTGTGGTTGTCAGTTGATCTGTGGTGGTTCTTTTTAGATATCAGCTGATGTGCAGGTATTTCAGGTTCCCAGGTGGGATAATTAATCAGGGTTCAGTGCAAGTGAGCTCTGCTAATTAGTGACAGAGAGCAGCCGTGTTTGATCCCAACAGGAAGTGTGGGCCTGAGGCTCTCTTGGCTCCATTCTGAAACACTGTGGTGGCTTTTAAATAGCTGGAGCTTGGTGGGAGCTCCATAATTGCCATGTTAAACAGAGGGCTGTTTCTCCCCCCATTAGAGCTGCACTACACATAGAGTGCCTTTGGGAAGTATTCATAGCCCTTGACTTTTTCCACATTTTGTTAGGTTACAGCCTTTTCTAAAATTGATTAAATAGTTTTTTTCCCTCTTCAATCTACACACAATAGCCAATAATGACAAAGCAAAAACAGTTTTTTTGTGCTAATTTAAAACTGAAATATCACATTTGCATAAGTATTCTGACCCTTTACTCAGTACTTTGTTGATGCAGCTTTGGCAGCGATTAAATTCTGGAGTCTTCTTGGGTATGACGCTACAAGCTTGGCACACCTGTATTTGGGGTGTTTCTCACATTCTTTTTGGAAGATCCTCTCAAGCTCTGTCTGGTTGGCTGGGGACAGCTATTTTCAGGTCTCTCAAGAGATGTTCAATTTGGTTCAAGTCCGGGCTCTCGCTGGGCCACTAAAGGACATTCAGAGACTTGTCCCGAAACCTCTCCTGTGTTGTCTTGGCTGTGGGTTTAGGGTCGTTGTCCTGTTGGAAGGGGAACCTTCGCCCCAGTCTGAGGTCCTGAGCACTTTGGAGCAGTTTTTTTAAATCAAGGATCTCTCTGTACTTTGCTCCATTCATCTTTGCCTCAATCCTGACTAGTCTCCCAGTCCCTGCCCCTGAAAAACATCCCCACAGCATGATGCTTCCACCACCATGCTTCACCATAGGGATGGTGCCAGGTTTCCTCCAGACGTGACGCTTGGCATTCAGACAAAAGAGTTCAATATTGGTTTCATCAGACCAGAGAATCTTGTTTCTCATGGTCAGAGAGTCTTTAGGTGCATTTTGGAAAACTCCAAGCGGGCTGTCATGTACCTTTTACAGAGGAGTGGCTTCCGTCTGGCCACTCTACCATAAAGGCCTAATTGGTGGAGCGCTGCAGAGATGGTTGTCCTTCTGGAAGGTTCTCCCAGTTCCACAGAGGAACTCTAGAGCTCTGTCAGAGTGACCATTGGGTTCTTGGTCACCTCCCTGACCAAGGCCCTTCTCCTTCGATTGCTCGGTTTGGCCGGGAGGCCAGCTATAGGAAGAGTCTAGGTGGTTCCTAACTTCTTGTATTTAAGATTGTTGGAGGCCACTGTGTTCTTGGGGACCTTCAATGCTGCAGACATTTGGGGTACCCTTCCCCAGATCTGTGCCTTGACACAATCCTGTCTCAGAGCTCTACAGACAATTCCTTTGACCTCATGGCTTGGATTTTGCTCTGACATGCACTGTCAACTTTGGGACCTCATATAGACAGGTGTGTGCCTTCCCAAATCATGTTCAATAAATTTAATTCACCACAGGTGGACTCTAATCAACTTGTAGCAACATCTCAAGGATGATCAATGGAAACAGGATGCACATGAGCTCAATTTTGAGTCTCATAGCAAAGTGTCTGAATACTTATGCAAATAAGGTATTCCAGTTTATATATATATATATATATATATATATATATATATATATATATATATATATATATATATATATACACACACACAGTGGGGCAAAAAAGTATTTAGTCAGCCACCAATTGTGCAAGTTCTCCCACTTAAAAAGATGAGAGAGGCCTGTCATTTTTATCATAGGTACACTTGACAGACAAAATGAGGGAAAAAAATCCAGAAAATCACATTGTAGGATTTTTAATGAATTTATTTGCAAATTATGGTGGAAAATAAGTATTTGGTCACCTACAAACAAGCAAGATTTCTGGCTCTCACAGACCTGTAACTTCTTCTTTAAGAGGCTCCTCTGTCCTCCACTTGTTACCTGTATTAATGGCACCTGTTTGAACTTGTTATCAGTATAAAAGACACCTGTCCACAACCTCAAACAGTCACACTCCAAACTCCGCTATGGCCAAGACCAAAGAGCTGTCAAAGGACACCAGAAACAAAATTGTAGACCTGTACCAGGCTGGGAAGACTGAATCTGCAATAGGTAAGCAGCTTGGGTTGAAGAAATCAACTGTGGGAGCAATTATTATGAAATGGAAGACATACAAGACCACTGATAATCTCCCTCGATCTGGGGCTCCACGCAAGATCTCACCCCGTGGGGTCAAAATGATCACAAGAACGGTGAGCAAAAATACCAGAACCACACGAGGGGACCTAGTGAATGACCTGCAGAGAGCTGGGACCAAAGTAACAAAGCCTACTGTCAGTAACACACTACGCCGCCAGGGACTCAAATCCTGCAGTGCCAGACGTGTCCCCCTGCTTAAGCCAGTACATTTCCAGGCCCGTCTGAAGTTTGCTAGAGAGCATTTGGATGATCCAGAAGAAGATTGGGAGAATGTCATATGGTCAGATGAAACCAAAATATGACTTTTTGGTAAAAACTCAACTCGTCATGTTTGGAGGACAAAGAATGCAAGAGTTGCATCCAAAGAACACCATACCTACTGTGAAGCATGGAGGTGGAAACATCATGCTTTTGGGCTGTTTTTCTGCAAAGGGACCAGGGCGATTGATCCGTGTAAAGGAAAGAATGAATGGGGCCATGTATCGTGAGATTTTGAGTGAAAACCTCCTTCCATCAGCAAGGGCAATGATTCCAAACACACCGCCCGGGCAACGAAGGAGTGGCTTCGTAAGAAGCATCTCAAGGTCCTGGAGTGGCCTTGCCAGTCTCCAGATCTCAACCCCATAGAAAATCTTTGGAGGGAGTTGAAAGTCCTTGTTGCCCAGCAACAGCCTCAAAACATCACTGCTCTAGCGGAGATCTGCATGGATGAATGGGCCAAAATACCAGCAACAGTGTGTGAAAACCTTGTGAAGACTTATAGAAAACGTTTGACCTCTGTCATTGCCAACAAAGGGTATATAACAAAGTATTGAGATAAACTTTTGTTATTGACCAAATACTTATTTTCCACCATAATTTGCAAATAAATTCATTAACAATCCTACAATGTGATTTTCTGGATTTTTTTTCTTCTCATTTTGTCTGTTATAGTTGAAGTGTACCTATGATGAGAACTTGCACAATTGGTGGCTGACTAAATACTTTTTTGCCCCACTGTATACACATGCAAACATTTAAAAAAAACTTTTTTGCTTTGTCATTATGGGTTATTGTGTGTAGATTGATGAGAGATTTATTTTATTTCCACTTTAGAATACTACTGTAAAGTAACAAAATGTGGAAAAAGTGAGGTGGTCTGAATTCTTTCTGAATGCGCTGTAGCAGCTACACTCTGCTCTTCTGTGTGCTGTAGTGTAGTCTGGATGGGCCTGGGCTCCTACCACAAAGCAGGCTGTGCTGTACGATTCGTATCACTCAGATTACTGTGAGCTAGGCTGCAGATTTGACTGATACTGGTGTGGTAGGGGACTGGGCAATTCTCTGTTTTTTTTTAGGATTCCCAGAAATTCAATTAATGAGAAGAGTTAATGGCAATCAGACCATTGATATCTTGCGTCCCGGCTTTGTGGCTTGTTGCACAATGCTGTGTGTTGGTTAACATGCATATTAGGCTACCCTGAGCTGCTCTGTTCATGCTGTGACAGAAATCAAGCCTTTAGAGTACCCTTTAAGTTGTCTCCCAGAACATGACATTTATCATTTTGATTTCTGTTTCAAAGGTTAGCGCTTGGCTTGCGGAGCTATGGAAAAATGTCAGAGCTGCTTAATTGCAGTACATGTTAGTATTTAATGAGGATATGAAACAGACCTTAACTGTACATGTCGAAGACATTTTATTCAACTTGGAGACGTTATACTACATACTGTACTGTGCTACTGCTATCTGTACCTTTATTCAAGTCTCAAAGAGATTGGTGTTTTGTGAAGGGATCTCTGTGCACCCAGCACCCCTGTAGTTATTGTTACAGTACTCTCCCCTCCCTTCCAGACAGCTCGAATCCTCCTCACCCAAAGTCCTAGGGGGTTTCCTTCAATAATGTCTCCATAGGCATTTTTACAGAGCCGGAGAACAATGTTGGCTGTGTTTGTTTTTTTCATTAGCTTTTGTGGCATTTCAGAGAGGCAGATTCCTGTAACTGTTTAACAATGGCCATCAATATGTTGCTGTGGTATGACAAATGCACTTGGGTCTCGTTCATTTCCAAGGAAAATGTAAATAATATAAACTATTGTCATGCAAATGTCCACCTCCAACGCATTAAAAAATGTGGTTGAAAACAAGATTTAAGTACGTCCACATGTCTTTAAACTTGAAATGACTGCATGTTGTGTCAGTGCAATGGTAAATGTTTTACTCCGACGTGAGAGAAATACTGCCTGTTGTTGAACTGCTACACTAAATGACCAAAGGTATATGGACACCAGCTCGTCGAACATCTCCTTCCAAAATCATGTTGAGCAGTTAGGCCTGGCTCCAATTCATCCCAAAGGCGTTTGATGGGGTTGAGTTCAGGGCTCTGTGCAGGCCAGTCAAAAAACATTTCTGTATGGACCTCACTTTGTGCACGGGGTCATTGTCATGCCTACCCCAAACTGTTGCCACCAAGTTGAAAGCACAGAATTGTCTAAAATGTCATTGCATTCTGTAGCATTAAGATTTCCCTTCACTGGAACTAAGGGGCCTATCCTGAACTATGAAGAACATCCCCAGACCATTATTCCTGCTCCACCAAACTTTACAGTTGGCACTATGCATTGGGGCATGTAGCGTTCTCCTGGCTTCCGCCAAACTCAGATTCGTCCGTCAGACTGCCAGACGGTGAAGTGTGCGGCTGCTCAGCCATGGAAACCCATTTCATGAAGCTTCCGATGCACAGTTATTGTGCTGATGTTGCTTCCAGGGGCAATTTGGAACTCGGTAGTGAATGTTGCAACCGAGGACAGATGATTTATACACGCTACGCGCTTCAGCACTTGGCGGTCCCGTTCTGTGAGCTTGGGTGGCCTACCACTTCGCAGCTGAGCCGTTGTTGCTCCTAAACGTTTCCACTTCACAATAACAGCACTTACAGTTGTCCCGGGGCAGCTCTAGCAGGGCAGAAATTTGACGAACTGGCTTGTTGGAAAGGTGGCATCTTATTATGGTGCCACATTGAAAGTCACTGAGCTCTTCAGTAAGGCCATTCTACTGCCAATGTTTGTCTATGGAGAGTGAATGGGTGTGCTCGATTTTACACACCTGTCAACAGGTGTGGCTGAAATAGCCGAATCTACTAATCTACACATACTTTTGTATTTCTAGTGTATCTGCTAATGTTTTGCTGCTCTAATGAGCCTGAAAGTGTTTCCACTGAGCCTGAAGTAGCTGAGTTAGTAGGAGAGCTGGTAAGGAGTTGTGCCGTAACTGTGGACAGATCTCTGCTCAGTCCTATCTACTCTGTATAGCTGACATTCTGGCACAATGGGCCATTTCAACACCTCCACACAACCCACATGGGCAGCAGACAGAGCGATCCTCCTCCCCTCCCTCTCTCCTTCTCCCCTTGCCTCTCTCTTGCTCTCGGGCACTCTCTTTCTTCCCCTCCCCTGTAGACCTAGTCACACAAACCTTGCTGCCTCACAGACAGTAATACCTTGTGTTTTTTTCCACAATACGGTCATGCACATTGCCAAGGGATACCAGTCTCCAATATGGTGCATATTGGAATTACTGGTATGTCTCTGAACAATGGTTAGGACACAAAGGGGGGTATTCAGTACTTTTTGTTTGTTTCATGTACATGTTATTGTACAGAATGCAAAAATATGATAGTCTAAGTGAGAGACAGCCCATAGACAGTTAGCTGTCTCGAACACAATCTCTACAGATGCATGTGTCCTCCACAGAGGGAGTCAGCAGGACTGTCTGAAGAGAGGTATGGACAGTGAGATAAGCGAGGGAAATAGAAAGAGAGGAATGAAAGAAGACCCCCAGGATCGAGAGGATGAGAGATAGCGAGAGGGAAAGAGAGGAATGAAAGAAGACCTCCAGGATCGAGAGGATGAAAGATAGCGAGAGGGAAAGAGAGGAATGAAAGAAGACCTTCGGGATCGAGAGGATGAGAGATAGCGAGAGGGAAAGAGAGGAATGAAAGAAGACCTCCAGGATCGAGAGGATGAGAGATAGCGAGAGGGAAAGAGAGGAATGAAAGAAGATCTCCAGGATCGAAAGGATGAGAGATAGCGAGAGGGAAAGAGAGGAATGAAAGAAGACCTCCAGGATCGAGAGGATGAGAGATAGCGAGAGGGAAAGAGAGGAATGAAAGAAGACCTCCAGGATCGAGAGGATGAGAGCTAGCGAGAGGGAAAGAGAGGAATGAAAGAAGATCTCCAGGATCGAGAGGATGAGAGCTAGCGAGAGGGAAAGAGGAATGAAAGAAGACCTCCAGGATCGAGAGGATGAGAGCTAGCGAGAGGGAAAGAGAGGAATGAAAGAAGACCTCCAGGATCGAGAGGATGAGAGCTAGCGAGAGGGAAAGAGGAATGAAATAAGACCTCCAGGATCGAGAGGATGAGAGCTAGCGAGAGGGAAAGAGAGGAATGAAAGAAGATCTCCAGGATCGAGAGGATGAGAGCTAGCGAGAGGGAAAGAGGAATGAAAGAAGACCTCCAGGATCGAGAGGATGAGAGCGCGAGGGAAAGAGAGGAATGAAATAAGACCTCCAGGATCGAGAGGATGAGAGCTAGCGAGAGGGAAAGAGGAATGAAATAAGACCTCCAGGATCGAGAAGATGAGAGCGCGAGGGAAAGAGAGGAATGGAATAAGACCTCCAGGATCGAGAGGATGAGAGGGCGAGGGAAAGAGAGGAATGAAATAAGACCTCCAGGATCGAGAGGATGAGAGCGCGAGGGAAAGAGAGGAATGAAATAAGACCTCCAGGATCGAGAGGATGAGATAGCGCGAGGGAAAGAGAGGAATGAAATAAGACCTCCAGGATCGAGAGGATGAGAGAGCGCGAGGGAAAGAGAGGAATTAAATAAGACCTCAAGGATCGAGAGGATGAGATAGCGCGAGGGAAAGAGAGGAATGAAATAAGACCTCCAGGATCGAGAGGATGAGAGATAGCGAGAGGGAAAGAGAGGAATGAAAGAAGACCTCCAGGATCGAGAGGATGAGAGCTAGCGAGAGGGAAAGAGAGGAATGAAAGAAGACCTCCAGGATCAAGAGGATGAGATAGTGCGAGGGAAAGAGAGGAATGAAATAAGACCTCCAGGATCGAGAGGATGAGATAGCGCGAGGGAAAGAGAGGGAAGGTATGCCGTTTCACTTGCACTGCTCTTTTTATAACCCTCCCAGCGTTCACCATGGATGGCAACTGCATCACACCGCTCAGGGCATTCTGTTACACGGAGGAATTTAATGTTAGTAAGCTTACATCAGGGGCCACTCACTGGCTGTGAATATACAACTGCAGACGGATAGTGTGACAGCATATGTCACCTTTACCAGCTTCAGGGTCATACAGGACAAAATGACAAAAATTTGAGCTCACATATTCATGTACTGGCATGCAGATTATATTTTAAATATTGGGTGACATTTTTGTAATCTTTAAGGTTGATAGTCAGCTGTTTTTGTCTCAAGGGAATGTATGTTTGTGTACTATGCTGTACAGTACATTAAGTGGTTGGGTGGGATTAAGTTACAGTATGACAACTTTTTGAACATACAGTTATATTAACCATGTTGCCACAGTATTGAATAACCATAGAAAATAAACAAACATGTTTAAAGAATGATTTGTAAATGCATAACTCAGTTTGCGTGTACGTGCGTTGAACTATGCACATTTGGAACGTGGTTCTGTGGCCTTCTATGGCAGTTAGTGTAGTGTTTGGAGCAGGGAGTCATTCTGACGCAGGTGGGAGGCAGTACGGGTGGTCTCAGCTGGGCTCAGGTTCTGGGCCACTGTCTGCACAGTCAGCAAAAAGCCCCCACCTCATGCACCCACCGGATATGGGTGCCTGACCACCAGGGAAAGAGAGTACGCTCTCTCCCTCCGCTTTCCCTCTCTCCCTCTCTCCACCTCCCTTTCCTTCCCTTTCTCTCTGTTCCCATTACTCTCTCACTCCCTCATTCCCTCTCTCCCTCTCTTTCACTCTCTTCTTCCTTCATTCCCTCCTTTCCTCTCACTCTTGTCTCTCATTTGCCCTCATGATCACGAAGGGAATCCACTGCATAGCTCTTTTGGAAATGGAATCCTTAGAATGGGGCAACAGAGGGAGGTGCAGGAGGGTCAACCAGGTTTAAGGGAGGTCATGGAAGTGCCTATCCAATGAACCCACCCGACCCGAGTCAGGTGAAAATGAGAGAGGAAATGTTCTTTGATCGTGTGCCATGAGATTGTGTCCTGCAGGAACCAGGAATGGTATCTGGTGCCCCTTCAACCTGCTTTCAGGATATGTAAACTGCATTCTGTGTCTGCATGTGTGTCTGCTGCCCAGTGGTGGAAAAAGTACCCAAATGTCATAGTTAATTAAAAGTAAAGATACATTAATACAAAATGACTCAAGTAAAACTGAAAGTCATCCAGTAAAATACTACTTGAGTAAAAGTCTAAAAGTATTTGGTTTTAAATATACTTATGTATCAAAAATAAATGTAATTGCTATAATATAGTTAAGTATCAAGAACTTCACATTCTTTATATTAAGAAAACCAGACGGCACAATTTTCTTGTTTTTTTTTATTTAGCCAGTGACACACTCCCAACACTCAGACATAATTTAGCCAGTGACACACTCCCAACACTCAGACATAATTTACAAACAAAGCATTTGTTTTCGTGAGTCTGCCAGATCAGAGGCAGTAGGGTTGACTAGGGATGTTCTCTTGATAAGTGTGTATTGGACCAATTCCTGTCCTGCTAAGTATTCTAAATGTAACGAGTACTTTAGGGTGACAGGGAAATATATGGAGTAAAAAGTACAGTACCAGTCATGGAATCATGTAGTAACCAAAAAAGTGTTAAACAAATCAAAATATATTTTATATTTGAGCTTCTTCAAAGCATCCACCCTTTGACTTGATGATGGCTTTGCACACTCTTGTCATTCTCTCAACCAGCTTCATGCAGACACCAAGTCACCTGGAATGCATTTCAATTAACAGGTGTGCCCTGTTAAAGGTTCATTTGTGGAATATATTTCCATCTTAATGTGTTTGTGTAACGCTCGTCTGTGATGGAAGAAGAGGAGGACCAATGCGCAGCGTGGTAAGTGTCCATATTGATAATTTATTATCCTGAACACAAAAACAAAATAACAAGAACGAAACGAATGTATGGTGACTACAGAAAACACTAACACAGGATACAACCACCCACAAAACACAATAGAAAACAGGCTACCTAAATATGGCTCCCAATCAGAGACAACGACTGACACCTGCCTCTGATTGAGAACCATACTAGGCCAAACACATAGAAATATAACAACAGAACAAAACATAGAAAAACAACATAGAATGCCCACCCCAACTCACGCCCTGACCAACTAAAATAAAGACACAGAAAAGGAACTAAGGTCAGAACGTGACAGTTTGAGCCAATCAGTTGTGTTATGGCATGGTAGGACTTGGTATTTTACCCTATTTGGTAAAATACCAAGTCCATATTATGGCAAGAACAGCTCAAATAAGCAAATAAAAACGACAGTCCATCATTACTTTAAGACATGAAGGTCAGTCAATACGGAACATTTCAAGAACTTTAAAAGTCGCAAAAACCATCAAGCACTATGATGAAACTGGCTCTCATGAGGACCACCACAGGAAAGGAAGACCCAGAGTTACCTCTGCTGCAGAGGATAAGTTCATTAAAGTTACCAGCCTCTGAAATTGCAGCCTGAATAAATGCTCAAGTAACAGACACATCTCAACATCAACTGTTCAGAGGAGACTGTGTGAATCAGGCCTTCATGGTCAAATTTCTGCAAAGAAACCACTACTAAAGGACACCAATAATAATAAGAGAATTGGGCCAAGAAACACGAGCAATGGACATTAGACCGGTGGAAATCTGTCCTTTGAATTTGAGATTTTTGGTTCCAACCGCCGTGTCTTTGTGAGACGCAGAGTAGGTTAACGGATGATCTCCGCATGTGTGGTTCCCACTGTAAAGCATGGAGGAGGAGGTGTGATGGTGTGGGGGTGCTTTGCTGGTGACACTGTCAGTGATTTATTTTGAATTCAAGGCACACATAACCAGCATGGCTACCACAGTATTCTGCAGTGATATGCCATCCCATCTGGTTTGCGCTTAGTGGGACTGTCATTTGTTTTTCAACAGGATAATGACCCAACACACCTCCAGGCTGAGTAAGGGCTATTCGACCAATAAGGAGAGTGATGGAGTCCCGAGTCAGATGACCTGGCCTCCACAATCACCCGACCTCAACCCACTTGAGATGGTTTGGGATGAGTTGGACCGCAGAGTGAATGAAAAGCAGCCAACAAGGGCTCAGCATATGTGTGAACTCCTTCACTAGCATTCCAGGTGAAGCTGGTTGAGAGAATGCCAAGAGTGTGCAAAGCTGTCATCACAATCTAAGAATCTAAAGAATAATCTAAAATATAAAATATATTTTGATTTGTTTAACACTTTTTTGGTTACTACATGATTCCATATGTGTTATTTCGTAGTTTTGATGTCTTCACTATTATTCTACAATGTAGAAAATAGTCTAAATAAAGAAAAACCCTTGAATGAGTAGGTGTGTCCAAACTTTTGACTGGTACTGTATGTTCTTTTCTCCAGGAATGTAGTGGAGTAAAAGTAAAAGTTGTCAAAAATATAGATACCCCAAAAAACTACTTTAGTAGTAATTTGAAGTATTTTTACTTAAGTACTTTATACCACTGTTGCAGCCCTTTCTGCTGTCCCCTCTCCTCCCCAGCCTGGGTCTTGTGACTGCAGGTCACAGGGATGGTGGTGGGGGTACGCAGAGTGCCATGCCTGGAAGGTGACTCCTGTTGCCAGTATAGGGTTTCAAACCCGACCTACAGAGTGAGAAGCAGAGGCCATATAGCGCTGCTGCTGTCTTTGCAGACTACAGAGAGAGAGAGAGGCCAAGTCTATAAACCCCCTCGCCCCTGCCCCTCCTCTCTAGGCCTATCCTGGCCTCTGCCTGCTGCTGCCAGGGAAACTGTGGATCTGTGTCAGGAGGGAGCCTAAGGCCTCACCACTACTGACAGCCCACAAACACAGCGCACAGTTTTTGGACTCTGCAGGGTTTCTGTCTCTAAATCTTGAGCTTTCTCTGGAGCTTATAATTACATATTGAATCCAAACTCTGACTCTTGTCACACAAGAGCCAGGCGACTAAGGTATTTTAAAATCTAAGCAGGCATTAAGGATTTACTCTGTTGTGAAATAAACACTTTTATCCAGACTGGTTGGACTTTATCATGGGTTCATTCGCTCGCTTGAGATGCAGGGCTTATGTGAAATACTGAGAGTGGTTTACACACAGACATACACACACAAACACACACACAGAAACCAGGAAGGAATGATAAGAATTAGTACCTCACCTCTTTAATCCATTATCATACCAAGGAGGGGTTAAGGAGTTTCCCTGGGAGAGGAGTGTGTTTTCTGACTATCCTCTCAGTGTCTGCTTTCCTTTTCCCAGAGATCTCACTGTCCATGTGAGGCCAGACTGTGCCTCTGTGTGTCTAGACAGGACCAGAGCTGGATTGTGACATGTATGCCAGTTGTAGACGTGAGCGAGAGATGATAGTGTGATACTGCACTGGTGTGCTGTTGATGACAGATTGTATGACAAAGCTATGTGTCTGTCTCACAAACAGGGACATTCTCTAAACCCCTTTATTCTATCCAGTCTCTCTCTCTACCTCGCTCCCTCTCTGTCTCTGTCTCTTCCCAGTAGTTGACAGCTCATGTTGGCTAAAGTTAACTCCCATGTGGGACATTTATTACCAGGCCTTTCCTTGTCAGTGCCGCCGCCTGCTTTTCAAACACATCGACTGGACTGGACCAGCCAACCAAAATACTCAGTCAACACAGCACGGCAGACAGCCTACAGTTTAAACATGCCAGCCTAAAAAAGACAGGCAGGCACGCGGGAAGGCAGGCTGGCAGGGGATACAGTAATATTAGCAACGAGCTGTGAGTCAAATATACTAGTACTTAAACAAAATGTTTTTTTTTAAGACATCAATGGTCTCTATAAATAATATACAAAATATCTGTAACTGAAAAAGCCTGGGATCACTGGCACCATCTAAAAATATGTTATTGTTATGGAAAGATACCACTAGAGGCTTGGATACAATTCATTTTTTCAGTACACACAGAAAATAGATCATCAAGGAGCTCAATTGGAAGAGAGAATATTTTGAGTCCTATAACTACCTCTGACAAATATAGTGTGTGTGAGAATGTGTGGGGGTGGCAGTGTTTACATATCCCACAGCACCTATCAGCAGTCTGGGCCGAGAGGGAAACCTAATCGCACTTTGACCTTGAGTATGCGTGGTACAACCCCTTTAAAACATAACTCCCCTGCCAGGCTGGTGCAGGCCATGTAAACAGTCCCTATCACACAATCCCTCCCTCCTTCCCTCCTTCCCTCCCTCCTCAAGATGAATTGCCCCAAATAGTGCCCCAGAAAACACTAAATCCAAGCCTATCTACTATTGTCATTCCTTTGACCTGAATACACTTCTAGATGGTGCCATTGATTCCTGGCTTCTGACTGTAAATCATTTTATGTTCTCAGGGGGACAGGTGTCTCCTGATATTATGGTGTTTTTATAATGCTATGGTATTCTCTTTATGGCGCCACACTGTCTATTTTGATATACTACCCACGCCTGATAAGAATCACAGAAAGGAGCTAAATGCACAAGTCGTGCTCTGTACAAGTAGGTTCTTTCTCACCTCCTTATCTGGCACAAGTGTTTTACAGGTCAGCTGCATTGAAAAGACAACCTGACTGGATTCAAGTCAGACAGGTCAGGTCAGATAGATTGTGGGAGTTTGCTGCAGTTTAGAACCCAGTAGACTCCAGGGAATGTGCTCTCAAACAGCAGCCTGGGCAGAAAATATGTCCACAGTTCTACTGAACCACCAACACTAGCTTCAGTGTTTCCAAGCTATGTAAAAAGGGTATCAGGCGGCTCAGATACAGATCCAAGCTACTTGATGAACTACTTGTACACATTGTTAAAGGAAAATCAAAGCTCTAATATGTTGTGTTGAGCAGCAGAGGAAAGGGAAGGAGGGTTTGGAGGCACACTGAGAAATTGATGTGGTGGGCTGGAAGTGCATTTGTTTTCCAACGCTCTCCCTTCACTAATGGGATGCCATTAACTTCTCATTTTTCTTGTTCTTGTTCCTGTGCATGGCAACTCAGACAGACAAGCAGAAAGGGCAGGCAGGCAGGCAGGTACTGAGAGATAGGCAGGTAGACAGACAGGTAGGTAGATAGACAAGCAAAAAGGGCATGCAGGCAGGTACAGAGAGATAGGCAGACAGACAGGCAGGTAGATAGACAAGCAGAAAGGGCAGGCAGGCAGGTACTGAAAGATAGGCAGGCAGAACGACGGGCAAGTACTGAGAGATAAGCAGACAGACAGGCAGGTACTGAGAGATAGGCAGACAGACAGACGGGCAGGTACTGAGAGATAAGCAGAAAGGGAATGCAGGCAGGTCCTGAGAGATAGGCAGGCAGACAGACAGGCAGGTACTGAGAGATAAGCAGACAGACAGGCATGTTGTTCCCACACTGATAATCTGTTCTGATTTAATGGCCTCTAAGTGAAATGTGTCTTGATAAGTGATTATTATTTGTCTCTCATCACTGAGGTCCTGAGGACTATCCTGTGGCTTTATCTCACGGCATATTTCACAGCTGTCTGTCACCTCCAAAACATGAAAAAAACAGCTAAAGAATCAGTCAACAACTAAACTGCATGATGCAACTCTGACCTGTATTTGAAGAGTTTGCTTCCAAAATAAGTACTGATAGGTGTTACGCTGTCAGAAATGTATCATTTGTACAGTTCTTTATAAATCATTTAGTTATTTGTTCCATTGACTGCAATAAAAAACAATCATACACTGAGTATACAAAATATTATGAACACCTGCTCTTTCCATGGCAGACTGACCAGGTGAAAACTATGATCCCTTATTGATATCACTTGTTAAATCCACTTTAATCAGTGTAGATGAAGGGGAGGAGACAGATTAAAGAAGGATTTTTAAGCCTTGAGACAATCGAGACATGTACAATATGCGTGTGACATTCAGAGGGTGAATGGGCAAGACAAAAAATGTAAGTGCATTTGAACGGGGTATGATAGTAGGTGCCAGGCGCAGCGGTTTGTGTCAAGAACTGCAACGCTGCTGGGTTTTTCCACGCTCAACAGTTTCCTGTGTGTATCAAGAATGGTCCACCACCCAAAGGACATCCAGCAAACTTGACACGAACGTGAAAGTCCATACCCCGATGAATTGAGGCCCTTCTGAGGTCAGAATATTAGAAAGGTGTTCCTAATGTTTGGTAAACTCAGTGTATATAAACAAATAATTCAACACAGTAATATGAGATTTGTATGTAAAACATTTTTGTCTTGTCTAGAGCGACTCACAGTTAGCGTATTCATCTTAAGATAGCTAGGTGAGACAACCACATATGACAGTCACACATACAGGATACAAACATTCCAATTCACCTAAACAATGGATATACACTCAGTGGCCAGTTTATTAGGTACAAAATACCGTTCGGAACCCCTTTGTCTCCAGAACAGCCATAATTCTTCAGGGCATGGATTCTACAAGGGGTGGCATTCAAAAGTCGCTCAATTGGTATCAAGGGACCTAACGTGTTTGCCACGAAAACATTCCTTACACCATTACACCACCGCCAACAGCCTGTACTGTTGACACCTGGAAGGATGGGGCCATGGACTGTTGTTGCTTACGCCAAATCCGATGTTTCTCCACTTCTCAATTATCCAGTGTTGGTGATTGCGTGCCAACTGGAGCCACTTCTTCTTGTCATCAACAAGCTGTTTTTGCTCACAGGACTGCCATTGACTAGATGTTTTTTGTTTGTCGCCCCATTCTCGGTAAACCCTTGACACTGTCGTGTGTGAAAAGCCCAGAAAGCTGTCCGTTTCTGAGATACTGGAACCGGCACTCCTGGCACCAACGATCACTAGTTTTGCCTATTCTAACGTTAAATCTAACAGTAAGTGAATACCTCAATGCCTGTCTGCCTGCTTTAAATAGCAAGCCACGGCCACATGAACAGGGTGGTGTGCCTAATAAAGTGTATATCGTTGCGCAAAAAAAACACATTTTAATACACATTTAAAATAGAGGTGGCTGATTGGCTGAATACCCGGGGTGTCAGTGATGGCAGAGCAGTAGGTAACTGAACAGCTTGTTTGAACACTTTATTTTTGGAAGACTAAAATGTACACAAATTAACGACACTTTTATAGACATTTTAAACATAATCCTTGAGTCATATATGTATATATTGTTTTTGATCAAAAACAACAATTAGAAAAAAACGGGCCGCCACTGATGTCATATGTATTAATAAAAAATCTGAGAATACTAAAGTTTAACACACACATGCAGGTACCCATAAGCAATAATTTCTGTTGAAAAAACGCAAATGTGAAAATTTGTAGATATAGTAATTTGGAAATAAAGTCTTAATTTGAAGACATGATGTTTGATTGAGTTGGGGAGAAGAAATCAATACCTAATTACATTTGAGCACGAGACCACATAAACCCTGAGTGTACAAAACATGAACAACTCCTTCCTAATATTTAGTTGCACCCCCCCCCCCCCCCCCCCCCCCCCTCCCCAATTTGTCAGGGCAGGGACTCTACAAGCTGTCAAAAGCCTTCCACAGGAATGCTGGCCCATGTTGACTCCAATACTTGTGTCAAGTTGGCTGGATGTCCTTTGAGTGGCGGACCATTCTTGATACACACTGGAAACTGTTGAGGTTGAAAAACCCAGCAGCGTTGCACTTCTTGACACAAACCGCTGCGCCTGGCGTCTACTACCATACTCTGTTCAAAGGCACTGAAATATTTTGTCTTGCCCATTCACCCTCTGAATGGCACACATACACAATCCCTGTCTCAATTGTCTCAATGCTTCAAAATCCTTCTTTAACCTGTCTCGTCCCCAAGGACGTCCATATATTCCTCTGTCAACACCCTGGGGCTCAGCGACTTAGATTCCACCTCCGAGCAGAAGCTCTGCAACCCAGGGTCTTCCAGAGCTGTTGTTATTTTCCACTGGCCGAGCAAGAAGAGTGATCTAGAATACACCGAATGACTAAGAAACACGGCAGCTGTGAAAACACGGGTTCAAGTGGGTCTCTAGCAGCTGTGGTGTGAGAGTGTCTGAGGAGGTCTGCGAAGCTTGGGTGGGTGGGTGGGTGGGAGAGATGTGGACCTGAGAGAGTTTTAGCTATAGCTACCTCAGGCTGAGTTTGCTGGTGTGTTCCTCTTGGCTCGTCATTTCCTAAGGGCCCGTAAGTATGCATTTCACCGTATGTAAGCATTTCACTGTTAGTCAACACCTGTTGTCTACGAAGCACGTGACAAAATACATTTTGATTTGATTTGATTGATTTGGAGAAACTGATCTAATCTGATGCTCTGTGGGGATGATGAGGAGACAAGACACTACTAGAACACTGCCTGATTTCTGTCTGTGAAGTCAAGCTTTTGTAGGGTATAGACATTAGAGCCAACTCTCTCCCTCTCTCAAAATGAATAATTAACTTCACATACAGTAGGGTCTAGGTTGGGCTGTGGCACTCAGGGTCTAGGTTGGGCTGTGGCACTGACATTTTGTCAGCTGGGCTATTGTCAAGCAAATAACTGACGGTCTCAAAGTAATTGACTGTTGATTAACATAAACATATTTAGCATCTCCTGGCTTTTACACACAGCCTACAAGTCAATGATGCAGACCTTTGGTACAATTACATTTTAAAAAGTCTAATAAATCCATGTAATATAGCCTAAACCATCACAATACATCCATTATTTATTTTAGACAGGTCTAATGAAACATGGTGTGATTTTTTTTGTCTATTTCAGAAGAACAGAATAGCACACTCTGAGTTGTACTTATGTTAGGCCCTGATCTGACTATGCCAAATGACTGTGTGCCACACTAGTTCATTTAGCAGACAAGATTTGCTTAGAATTCTGTGGTATTGTTTTATAATATTTTCTAGTAGAATGCAACTGAACATAGCTGAATAAAATAGAAAGGATATTTTCTCCAAACGATTTGAGGGAGCGCGGCTATTCTCAAACTTGAAACTCATCCGATGCATACAGTATGTATGCCAGTTAGGCCCTACACCGTTATAAAGCAGATTAAGAAGTTATTTGGCCACTTTAGTTGTGATGCAAACCCAGGGTTGGGTAGGTTACTTTCTAAATGTAATTGATTACAGTTACTAGTTACCTGTCCAAAATTGTAATCAGTAACGTAACCTTTGGATTAGAAGAAGAAGCAATGGAAGAAGACAATGTTACCAATTGAACGACATCTATTGCAGGATAAATCAATGTTAAAGTTTACATAGCTGGCCATACATGGATGTTACATTTTACTTAATGGGTTGGTTATGTAGGCTTCTTATAACCCATCTATTTATACTACATATAATAATACAATTAAATTATATCTTTACATTAAAAACCAAAGTCTATCAGAATTCCAGTAGATCCAATAAATGTCATACCCCTTGATCTTCAAGAATACATTTGGAAGTATAGATTAGCCAAATTGTTTAACCTGAGCATAACCCCAAAACTAAGGACTTATTAACCAGTCCTACTCTGTTGTTTATGATTTTGTTGTCATGGAGGACTGATTGGGCTCATTGATTCTAGTTGAACAATAAATGCTGCGTTCATGGAATGGTATGCTTTGACCACTACTGAAAAGTGCTATTCACGTGTGTACTAATGAATGCCATATGCTGCATTTGCTATAGGCCTATGGTTTACCTTTTTGTTGGTGACACTTTGATATCTTGATACTATTCAGGTGTTTAAAGGGCAAATCCACAGATTGAACAATAACAAAATGCCACCCCGCCTCTGTTTTAGTAAAAAGCTCAGGGATGGGCCTGGAGAAATGTAACCACTCTCAGATTAATAGACGGAGCTATGAATGGAAGGACTGGTCATCCATGACATCAAAATTATTGTTTTAACTATGTTATGAGGGTATACAGTGTTTGTTTACATTTATAATGTTTACAAACACTGGGGAAAAACAAGTTTATATTTTGGGTTCTCATGGAGTATGACAGTTGAACTAAGGTCATGAGGCATTTATATTCTTCAAGCATCAATGGATATATATGTATATATATACATAATTTATAAGTTTAAAAAAATATGTAGCAACTATAGATTGCCCCTTTAAATCGATCAAAAGTGTGTGAGTTTGAACATGTGTCCATTAGGCCTATGGATTTTTTTTATCAGAATGAATTAGATTGAGCAATAAAAGCTCCACTTTTATTCCATAGGCTAGGGTCCGCACTATGCAGCTGTTGCAAGAGAGCATTTTTCACTGGCTGTCCACTGGTTTCAAAAACAATGATTGATAGGCAGCTTAAACTTCTTGAATTCAATCATTATTGGGTTCAAATACACATTTAGATTTGTGAACAGCCATCCACAACAACCACATTCCGTAAGGCGCAAAGAGCTAAATGAGAGAGCAGCAGTGTGATTCACATCAATGCGCTAACGTACATATCAATAATAAGTGATATCCGTATCGCCGTTTTCTACACCACTGCTGTTATCCTTACCTCCAAGCGTTTGTTCAAGTTGGATAATCTTTTGATGCCGACAGCAGTCGCACCACTGGAAGATAACTTGGACTGTAGCCTACAAAAGCCTATTCCTGCTCTTTTCCCGCGATCCATCAAACACATTTGGTGTGTCATCATAGTGGTCTCTGACTTGTGGTCAGACTCGCTCAGGTGGAACAAACTTAAATTTGCACCGTTTTTCAATGCTGATTTGAATGTCATTGAGAAAACAGAGAAGTGTCAAAACATTTTTTTTCTCGCAATTTAAAAGTAATCATTGTAGTAATCATCTAGTTTCTGTAATGGGATTTTTGTAATCCCTTACATATAACGGATTACATGAAATCCGCTACTCCCCAACCCTGTGCAAACCTTATAAAAACATATAGGCCTATGGGTTTGGCTTCATGAGGTGTGAGACTATGATTTGAAAAAGTCGCAAAAAAAGCATGTTGTGTTTCTTGCCTTAAAATGGCCATCATTCACAAATAATAATATATAAACTTAACTAGCGAACGGAGGAGGCTTTTCACATGGTTCATTTTCATGCCAGCCAGGTAGGCTATACTCCTGTTGTAAAGAGAAGCAATGTGCTTTAAAAATAAATATAGTAGGCCTAGCCTATAGAAAGATGATAGCATCCTCCTCTTTTTAATAGAGGCCATCACTCTGTTTTCTCACACAATTGTATAGGCTATAGAAATGTGCTAGAGGCGTCACTACAGACCCTGGTTTGATCCCGGTCTGTATCCCCAACCGGCTGTGATCGGTAGTCCCATAGCGCGGTGCACATAAGACCTAGTGTCGTCCGGGTTAGGGGAGGGGTAGGCCGTCATTGTAAATAAGAATTTGTTCTTAACTGACTTGCCTAGTTAAATAAAGTTTAAATAAAGAAATAAAAAATGTGCATTGATGTCAGGTTGATTCAAGGGACAATAGAGTGTGGTGTACCAGGCAGTTGTCAAGTTTGGTAGGCTACTAACAACCATCAGTAGCATCAGAGCTTGGAAAAGCCTAATTACCGTGACTAAACGGTCACGTGGAATTTGACTGCTGTCATGACACATGACCGCCGTTGTGGCGGTAATACGGTCACCATAACAGCCCTAGGTCTAGGTAGAGGTTTTAGTCAGATGAGAAAGGAGAGAGGACATGTTTGGTTGTGTTTATTGGAGAAGATTAAGAGAGGAGTTTGACTGTACATGGGTATGGGATAAACAATAGATATTTAAATGTAGATGGTGATAATAGGAAGATGAGATTTGAATATATGGCTATGCAAGGAAGATAAAAACTTGGGTGTATGTGAATTTGCAGGTATAATGGCAGGAAAATTGAAGAAGGGAGGTTCTGTTCTGTAAAAACAGAATATTTTTCTCTGTGTTGATTGCCAGAATAACTGTGACCACCGCTGCGCACATTTTTATCTAATCATTTCCATGCATTTCATAGGACTGGAGCAAGTAGTGGAAGTGGCACATACATATGGGGCTAACTACTCAGCTAATGTAAACAGAAAAGTAAATTCTTTATTCTGTTTATCCTGCCTTTCAAATCACCAAACAAAAACAGCAATTTATACTAAATACAAACATTATGGCTCTCGCTCTCTCAATTCAATGGGCTTTATTGGCATGGGAAGCATATGTTAACATTGCCAAAGCAAGTGAAACAGAACCTCTCTCTCTCTCTCTCTCTCTCTCTCTCTCTCTCTCTCTCTCTCTCTCTCTCTCTCTCTCTCTCTCTCTCTCTCTCTCTCTCTCTCTCTCTCTCTCTCTCTCTCTCTCTCTCTCTCTCTCTCTCTCTCTCTCTCTCTCTCTCTCTCTCAACCCCCCTGTTTCTCTCAAAGTCTTTTCTCCTCCATAGCCGTTAATTAGCACTCTCTTATAGCAAACAGATGCCTATTAATACATTAGGGGCATGTTTTAAATTCCTTTAATGTTGCCATTCCAATACATAGGCAGCAAAATGAAAGCATTCCTCTGCCTGTTCAACCCACTGGCCACAATTCACAGAGATTTGCGGGTGGCAGGACAGCTGGAGTAAGAACTTTAGTCCTCGCCGTCTTCATACACACACTCATCCTGTGCTGAGTGAGTGTGTGTAAAATAACTATCTTCCTCCCACACATTTTTTGTTGTTGTTGTAAGCAGTCAGGCTGATCAGCACTGGGCGGATGCTTGTCTGCAAGGCTGCAACGATGCAGTGTGCAGTGGTGACCCGTCATTGAGGGCAGGCGAGCCCCACCTGTTTTGAGCCCCACCTGTTTTGTTAGAAAAAGAAAACATTTTATTATTATTTTATTTGCCTGTTTCGCATGTTATTTTGGCATTAATACGAGTCACAAATCCGTTTGCAAACAATGTAAATAAAAGAAAAATAATTGAGTTAATAAAGCGACATATAAACATGGCCTAATTTTTGCTTTCTTGAGTAAGGCAGCTCCAACATGCAGGTGTTAAAGCCTAGCTCAGTGCTTTCTGTGGTGGTGGGGCAGCCCGCAGAAAATATGGAGGGTAGAGGTTGGTAATGTTCTCTAGTTGCGCCGTGATTGTCTCAGTGTTCTGTCACTCATGGGGACATCACGTCACCCCAAAATCTACGGACAGAGCTAGAAAATTCAAGCCCCTTGGGTGCTGCCATAGAGTTACATTAGAAGTGCCTATCCAAGAAGTCTCAAGGTCATTGCCCACAGATAAAATTACATCAAATCACGTTATATCTACCATAGCTTTGATTGCACTGATCATATCAACATCATACTTTCAAAATCTTAGCTAGCAGTCATCATGATGAATCAAGTTGACAATCTACAGGCAAATCCTTTTCAATCCTTGTCATATGAAGAGAAATAATGAAGAGAAATTATAGATAAAACGCATCGGTGCTCATCGGCCATTGGACATAAACATTAAGAGAAGTTGGAACAAGTTGGAAATCGCAAATTCAACAATGAGTGGTTTGGAAGGAATCAGTGGCTAACTGCAAGCGGCGTTACAAAGCAATTACTGGAGTGGGTGTGTGGTCCAAGTCTGGGTTTAAGGATCTCTTCTCCAAGCTTAAAAGGATAAACTTTCAACACCATGGGCCATAAAAGGTTGAATACATTGGTCATGCTGTCAATCCAGCATGACTTCTGCCGTGTTCAAAACAACTGGAAACTCTGAACTGGGAAATCTCAGACTTCAGTGAGTTCAAGACAACTGGGACCTCTGAAAAGAACAAGCTCCGAATGAGAAAATACGTTTTGAATGGTCATCCAACTCGGAATTCCAAGTCAGGAAGTCGGCATCTCTTCTAAAACTTTTTCCTGAGTTCCCAGCACCATAAATCCAAAGAATACCAGACTTTGATGACAGTTTGGTGACAAAATTTTCCCACAAAGGATTGCCGCGCCACCTACCTGTTCAAGTGAGCACAGCACAACAAGGTGAGTCCAAAAATATTTTGTATGCTGCTGCGTAAATAATGTAATATGCCAGGGAGATATGTATACTGTAGCTAAGAAAGTAATGCTAAGTGTATGTTATGTAGTAAGCTGTTTGTAGGCCATGTGCCTCACCCTAATAATTTGGTCCCTGTCCCCCTCATAATTTGGCCTACTGTTCTGACATGGTGGTGCACATGTAGCCTGTTTTAGAGAAATGTAATCATCGCATATTGTAAAAGCTTTCATTGTCTGCTTATATGCCCCCTTTATTTATCCTACAGTTCTGACTTGGTGTACAGGGAGAAAACTGTAAGAACAGCCCGTGTTCTGAATTATGTCACTATACATTTCAAAAGGGCTAAACAAATAGTTATAATGACTACGTCCTAGCTAGCTCGCTGTACATCTCAATTGTCAGTAGAAACCACATTTGTCAGCAAGAGAGCAATATCAGCTATGATTTCGCTGCCAGACAAGGCTCCTCTGATAGCCAGGTGTAGCAGTGGTAAGGATTCCCTCCATGGTGCTGAACAGAAAGCTCTGATGTTGAGACAGCTTTATGTTGAGACAGCTTTATGTAAGCCCTAACAGTTTGTGGGCAACGTTTGTTACCGTTATACTGCAATTAATGTATTGTGTTGTGGTTTGGCTGGCATGCATAAAAAAAAGTTTGCCCCAGCAAGATGTACATGCTAAAATCCTCACTGGCACAGTGTGGTAGGAACTAGGCAAAACATGCCCAGCGATAACCAGCAATTGATCATTGAAAGCATATCACAATAACAGTTTCTTTTCCACAGCTATCTAGTTCCCTCTGATGTGCTGATTGTTCTAGACATTGTGGATAGTCATTATTACCTGTATTGTTGGAAGTTCTGCTGAAGGTAAGTATTTCCCTGGGGAACGTCCTTACCCATGCCCTCTTTTGAGTCAAGTTCTTCCAGACTTTTTGTGGTTTCATTTTTTTATGTCTCCTCCTCAGGGAGTTTTTCCTGTCTAAAGTTTAATGTCTGTATCTGTCACGCCCTGACCATAGTTTACTTTGTATTTTCTATGTTTTGGTTGGTCAGGGTGTGATCTGAGTGGGCATTCTATGTTACATGTCTAGTTTGTCCAGTTCTATGTTCGGCCTGATATGGTTCTCAATCAGAGGCAGGTGTTCGTCATTGTCTCTGATTGGGAACCATATTTAGGTAGCCTGGGTTTCACTGTGTGTTTTTGGGTGATTGTTCCTGTCTATGTGTTTTTCACCAGATAGGCTGTTTTAGGTTTTCGTTACGGTCATTACGTTTATTATTTTGTAGTGTTTGTATTTTGATTCGTGTTTTACGTTTGTTTAATAAACATGGATCGCAATCTACACGCCGCATTTTGGTCCGACTCTCCTTCTCACGAAGAAAACCGTTACAGAATCACCCACCACCAACGGACCAAGCAGCGTGTCAACAGGCAGCAACAGCAGCGTAAAGAGGAATGGACATGGGAGGACGTTTTGGATGGCAAGGGCTGTTACACTTGGGAGGAGATACTGGCTGGAAGAGATCGCCTCCCATGGGAACAGGTGGAGGCACTTAGGAGAGCTGAGGCAGCCGGAGAGAGGAGCCGGCGATATGAGGGAACACGGCTGGCAAGGAAGCCCGAGAGGCAGCCCCAAAAATTTCTTGGGGGGGGGCTAACAGGGAGTATGGCTACGCCAGGTAGGAGACCTGCGCAAACTCCCTGTGCTTACCGGGGGGCTAGAGAGACCGGACAGGCACCGTGTTATGCAGTGGTGCGCACGGTGTCTCCAGTGCGGGTGCATAGCCCGGTGCGGTATATTCCAGCTCCGCGTGTCTGCCGGGCTAGATTGAGCGTCGAGCCTAATGCCATGAAGCCGGCTCTACGCAGCTGGTCCCCAGTGCGTCTCCTTGGGCCGGCTTACATGGCACCAGCCTTGCGCTCGGTGTCTCCGGTTCGCCTGCATAGCCCAGTGCGGGCTATTCCACCTCTCCGCACTGGCAGGGCGACCGTGAGCATTCAACCAGGTAAGGTTGGGCAGGCTCGGTGCTCAAGAGCTCCAGTGCGCCTGCACGGTCCGGTTTTTCCAGTACCACCTCCACACCCCAGCCCTCCGGTAGCAGCTCCCCGCACCAGGCTTCCTGTGCGTGTCCTTGGCCCAGTACCACCAGTGCCAGCACCACGCATCAGGCCTACAGTGCGCCTCGCCTGTCCAGCGCTGTCGGAGCCCTCCTCCTCTCCAGCGCTGTCGGAGTCTCCCGCCTGTTTAGCGCTGTTAGAGCCTTCCTTCTCTACAGCGCTGCCGGAGTCTCCCGCCTGTTCAGAACTGCCAGTTAACATAGAGCTGCCAGTTAGCATAGAGCTGCCAGTTAGCATAGAGCTGCCAGTTAGCATAGAGCTGCCAGTTAGCATAGAGCTGCCAGTTAGCAAGGAGCTGCCAGTCTGCAAGGAGCCGCCAGAGCTGCCTGTCTGCAGGATGCCGCCAAAGCTGCCAGTCTGCAAGGAGCCGCCAGAGCTGCCAGTCTGCAAGGAGCCGCCAGGGCCGCCAGTCAGCATGGAGCCGCCAGGGCCGCCAGTCAGCATGGAGCAGCCAGGGCCGCCAGTCAGCATGGAGCAGCCAGGGCCGCCAGTCAGCATGGAGCAGCCAGGGCCGCCAGTCAGCATGGAGCAGCCAGGGCCGCCAGTCAGCATGGAGCAGCCAGTCAGCATGGAGCAGCCAGTCAGCATGGAGCAGCCAGAGCTGCCAGTCAGCATGGAGCAGCCAGAGCTGCCAGTCAGCATGGAGCAGCCAGTCAGCATGGAGCAGCCAGAACTGCCAGTCAGCATGGAGCAGCCAGTCAGCATGGAGCAGCCAGAGCTACCAGTCATCATGGAGCAGCCAGTCAGCATGGAGCAGCCAGAGCTGCCAGTCGTCCAGACTCTTCCAGATCTGCCAGTCGTCCAGACTCTTCCAGATCTGCCAGTCGTCCAGACTCTTCCAGATCTGCCAGTCGTCCAGACTCTTCCAGATCTGCCAGTCGACCAGACTCTTCCAGATCTGCCAGTCGACCAGACTCTTCCAGATCTGCCAGTCGACCAGACTCTTCCAGATCTGCCAGTCGACCAGACTCTTCCAGATCTGCCAGTCGTCCAGACTCTTCCAGATCTGCCAGTCGTCCAGACTCTTCCAGATCTGCCAGTCGACCAGACTCTTCCAGATCTGCCAGTCGTCCAGACTCTCTCAGATCTGCCAGTCGTCCAGACTCTCTCAGATCCGCCAGTCGACCAGATTCTCCCAGATCCGCCAGTCGACCAGATTCTCCCAGATCCGCCAGTCGACCAGATTCTCCCAGATCCGCCAGTCGACCAGGATCTGCTGAAACCGCCAGCCAGCCAGGTTCTGGTAGTTTCTACAACCTGCCTGGGCTTCCTCTCAGTGCTGAGCTTCTTCTCAGTGCTGAGCTTCCTCTCAGTGCTGAGCTACCCATCTGTCCCGAGTTACCTCTGTCCCGAGCTGTCCCTCTGTCCCATGTTATCATTGTGGTGGGTAACCTATTTAGGGACGTTTAGGAGGGGGATTAAAACTGTCATGGAGTGGGGTCCACGTCCAGCGCCAGAGCCGCCACCGCGGACAGATGCCCACCCAGACCCTCCCCTATAGGTTCAGGTTTTGCGGCCGGAGTCCGCACCTTGGGGGGGGGGTACTGTCACGCCCTGACCATAGTTTACTTTGTATTTTCTATGTTTTGGTTGGTCAGGGTGTGATCTGAGTGGGCATTCTATGTTACATGTCTAGTTTGTCCAGTTCTATGTTCGGCCTGATATGGTTCTCAATCAGAGGCAGGTGTTCGTCATTGTCTCTGATTGGGAACCATATTTAGGTAGCCTGGGTTTCACTGTGTGTTTTTGGGTGATTGTTCCTGTCTATGTGTTTTTCACCAGATAGGCTGTTTTAGGTTTTCGTTACGGTCATTACGTTTATTATTTTGTAGTGTTTGTATTTTGATTCGTGTTTTACGTTTGTTTAATAAACATGGATCGCAATCTACACGCCGCATTTTGGTCCGACTCTCCTTCTCACGAAGAAAACCGTTACAGTATCAAATGAAAAAGATTTCCCCCTCTTGATGGTGCCAGCTCAAGCCCCTATGAACCTAAATCCTTATGGTCCCCTCTGCTTACAGTACAAGTGCATAGCAGGAGGAAAACAACTCCAAATCTAATCCTCTTGAATCAAGTCTCTCCCAATGTCACGGTGTGTGTTGACTCAGTTCCTTAGACTTTCATTAAACCTAAGTACAGTGCCCCCTTTTTCCCCCTTTGGCAAATTTAGTAGCAAAGCGTGAAACTCTGTGTAACGTCTGGGTTGGCCCACAGCCCATTCACTGCTGAAGGATTTAGGTGTTCACTTAAATGACAAAATCAAATCAAATTAACACAAATTAGTTCCTGTAAGAACCCCAGTCCTTTAATTACTGTTGTGTACACATAATACACCTCATAAATTGAATGTAATCTGTTCTCCTTTTCCTCATTGTTTTGTACCAAAGTGACAAATCTATTACTGAAACAGCCGAGTCATTACCCTTTTTATTTTATTAGTAAGCCCCTTCATTTGAGCGGGTAAAATTGCCTTATTAATGTGCCGGTCTCCTGTTGGCAGCTCATGGCGTAACTAATCTGTAGGGCTGGTGTTCTGGATCTGCTCTCTCCCTCTTTCTCGCTCTCCCTCCCTCCTCTCCTTTCCTCTCTCTCTCTTTCTCCTTCCCTCTCTCTCTCTTTCTCCTTCTCCCCTCTCCCTTTCACTCCCGTCCTCCCTTGCTCTCCCTCCCTCCCGCTCTCTCTGCAGGGTGAAAAATGGAACTCATTCATACAGCACCCTGGGCCTCAGAAGACAGAGGAGAAACACTGAGGGAAGGAGTTAGTCCTATAGCGGTTACCACTACAGACTTTACAGTACCTGCACGCTAACAACACAAACTGAAAAGCCTTTATTCTCCTAATGATACAAGTCATGTTTTGGCTCTGGCTGAATGTGTGCTTTCTGGGTTACTGGCCACCTCCTCACTTCCTGCTATAACATTTAAGCGCACTATAAACCATGGGAATCAGTTTTTACTTCAGAGGCACTTGAGGATTTGACTCACTGTACCAAGCATTGTGTAGCCTATTAAGTCTCTCTTTTTCTGTCTTCTTCTGTTTTCTGCACTGTATGAATACATTGTGTGGAAAAATAGGACATTGTAATAGAAACCTCTCCACGTGGTCCTCATACTAGCAGCTGGTTTGGGTTTAGTCAGTTTATATGTGAAAGACTGAAGGAGAAAGGAGTGTGTTCCTCACTAATTAGAGATGTCATTTCCCTGTTTGCCATCCCTGGTTGCCCATGGCTGGTTGGTTGCTGTTGTTCTGATTTAGGAAATGATTTTATCGTCTCAGACCTCTGAGGGCTCAGGTTGTCCACTCTCCCCCAGCCTTGACAAAGCTGGTTTCTACACAGCATTTTAAGAAGCATCTCATTGTGGCGCCACTCCTCCCTCCCAGCTCCATAGTGGTAATCCCGTCTTTAACAGTGTGGAGAGAACATTCCAGCAGCCTCCTGTTCCCTGCTGCTGTGGAAGAACAGGGCTTTAACCACTCTGCGTGGGAGGAGAAACACACAATGTCAGTTGTTAACTTCCCCTTTTATGGCCCTAGAGTAGCCAGCAAAGAAAGAAACCATGTACTGGCTTTTTTACGTGTCCATGTCCACAGACAATCACACACACACACACACACACACACACACACACACACACACACACACACACACACACGTAAAATAGTTTTTGTCTCACAAAAGGTAAAGACACTCATGGTTGCACACAATACACCTACAATGAAAAATTGTACACATACAGATGCAGGCTGAAATGTTCAAATTCTGCAGGAATGCTACTACTGTACTGTGTTTTGGAAACAGGAAGAAATGTATCAACAGAACAAGAACTAATATGCACCAATCATTTCATTTCAGCAGAGTTACTGGGTTGAATTGAGGCAGCATGCCAGTGGAGGTGCTCAGGGCACAATTGGAGGTACTGGCGTCCCATGGGCACAAACTGGTTGAATCAATGTTCATTTATCAACGTATAGCGATGTTGAATCTATGTTGAAAACACATTGGGATTTGCAAAAACTCATCAACAAGTACTGTTTTCATATAATTTCAACCAGCATTGCAAACATTGAAATTAGGGTAAAACTTCAACTGAAATACAATGACTTAACCTGATTAACAAGTTTTTACATCAATCAAAATGTTTACGTAATCATCTAACAGTGCATTTGGAAAGTATTCAGACCCCTTCACTTTTTTCACATTTTGTTACACCACAATCTTGTTCTAAAATGGATTAAATCTTTTTTTTTCCCTTATCAATCTACACACAATACCACATAAAGACAAAGCAAAAACAGGTTCTGAATTTTTTGTACATTTATAAATAACATTTAAAAAAAATCATATTTACATAAGTATTCAGACCCTTTACTCAGTACTTTGTTGAAGCACCTTTGTCGGCGATTACAGTCTCGAGTCTTCTTGGGTATTCGCTCAAAACTGAAAGCGCGAACCACTGCACTTAACCATGGAAAGGTGACTGGGAATATGGCCGAATGTAAACAGTGTAGTTATTCCCTCCGCAAGGCAATCAAACAAGCAAAACGTCGAAAAATGTATAAAGACATTCCTTTGATATTGCAAGAATGTTGGCAGAACAGTCTTTCTGAGTTCTGTAAATCGTCCCAGAATATTTAATTAGGTTGTGGGACCAGTGTGGGTTCATTACAAGAGATAGGTTCCCAAAAAACAAAATATGCTCAGTTGCGATGACATTCATACAATGTTTAAGTTAGGTTTCACAAGACATTCCCTTAATGTTCTAAGATTATAATAATATGATGTTCATAGCATCGTTGTTTTAGATTTCAAATAATATGCCATTGATGTTCATGCAATTTGATCTTGTCTTGGAGTCCCCTCAAAACATTTCAAGAGAATTTAGAAAATGTTATATTTAAGTTTGACCTAATAATACCACAACAGTCTGTCACGCCCTGACTGTGGAGATCATTTTATTCTCTATGTTGGTTTGGTCAGGGTGTGACTCGGGTGGGAAAGTCTATGCTTTCTGGTTCTTTGTTTTTGGCCGGGTATGATTCTCAATCAGGGACAGCTGTCTATCTTTGTCTCTGATTGGGAATCATACTTAGGCAGACTTTTTTGCTTTTCTCATTTGTGGGTTGTTGTCTCTGTTAGTGGCATGTAAAGCCTTACAGAGCTTCACATTCGTTTTGTTGTTTATTGTTTTGTTGGCGACATTTAAAATAAAAGAATGTACGCTTGTACCACGCTGCACCTTGGTCCGGTCATTTCCTTGACGATGATCGTGACACATTCTCAGCATTAAAATGTGTAGCTACTTAAAGCAGATTGGAATACATCCCCATTATGTTTCAAATCAGATTTAATGGCAATTTGCATTTGAGGACTGTATTTTAAGTGATAAAGAGACACGTGGCATTTTAATTTAATTCATATGACATTTGAACAGCATTTAATCATACAAACACAACCATATTTTTTACACTTCATATGATGACAATCTTCACATTATTTCATTCATAGGACATTTAAATGGCATTTTATCAGACAAACAAAACCATATTTTTTACACTTCAAATGTTGACAATATGCACGTGTGGGGTTTGAACCTTCAATGTTTAGTTCCTAGCGAGGTTGTTTATCCTCTGCACCCACAGGGAAGCACTCATATCTTTTTTTTCAGGACAGTCCAGTATATAGCTACGGCAGTATGGTCAATCAGGAATTCCGTGCTTCCTTTTTAGCCTTCTTAGACATAACTAACCCAGGGATATACTGGTAACTGGGTTATTCATCATCACTTCACCCATCCTGTTTATATGCTGCATACTTCTGCACCCACATTTACAATGTAGCCAAGACTATGAGTGCTGATCTAGGATCAGTTTTGCTTTTCAGATCATGAAAAATAAGCCAGGGGGGACCATATCAAGCGTCTCAAAAAAGGAATTATGTTGAGTGCATCTTTTTAGAGTTGAACAGTCAATTGTTTAATGTTTTAGTTAACATTTAGTCTAAATTATGCATTTCTGACTGGATTTTCTAAATCTGGACGAAATACAGACATCCTCTCTTTTATTAGAGTATATGGGCAGCCTCAATTTCAAAGTTTTTTTTTGGTAAAAGTAAAAGTGGGATTAAACCTACAATCTTCAAATCTGCAGCCAGAACATTAACTCTCTGCTCCACTAGGGGATATCTGTGGCCTTGGGGGTTTATTTTCTTTGTCAAATATGGTCCAACAGGACACAGAAATCATTTCTGAGTTGTTAAAATGTTCCCATCCGCTTCGTATGATGTGTTCTTGTAACACTGTATTTTATGATTTTATTTCTTCATCACTTGTTGAAAGTCTTATAAAATGTGATTTTCAAATTGAGAAAAGGTAAAAGATTTTCTTATTTAGTTTGAATGTTCCGAGTTGTATTTAAGTATTTAAGAAGCATATTCATTGACAATAATACAAGTTATTTAAAATACAGTGTTACAATGTTGTGTGCAACCTAACTTAAACATTGTATGAATGTTATCACAACTAAGCATATTTGTGACCCGTTTCAGGAAGCTAGGCGTATGTCGCACATCACTACTTCAGAGAAATTTGAACAAAAAAAGAAAATAAAAAAAATCTAAATCCAGCCGCCGCTTGGCATTGTGCATGGTGATCTTAGGCTTGTCGGCATTGAAAATCCATTACATAAACCTCCCCACGAACACTTCTTGTGCTGAAGTTGCTTCCAGAGGCAGTTTGGAACACGGTAGTGAATGTTGCAACCGAGGACAGACCATTTTTACACTTTGCGCACTTCAGCACTTGGCGGTTCCGTTCTGTGAGCTTGCGTGGTCTACCACTTCGGGGCTGAGCCCTTGTTGCTCCTAGACGTTTCCACTTCACAATAACAGCAATTACAGTTGACCTGGGCAGCTCTAGCAGGGCAGAAATTTGACGAACTGACTTGTTGGAAAGGTGGCATCCTATGATGGTGCAACGTTGAAAGTCACTGAGCTCTTCAGTAAAGGCCATTCTACAGCCAATGTTTGTCTATGGAGATTGCATGGCTGTGTGCTCGATTTCATACACCTGTCAACAACGGGCGTGGCTGAAATAGCCAAATCCACTAATTTGAAGGGGTGTCCACATACTTTTGTATATGTAGTGTATATAATGTTACCCATGGAGAACTGCAAGAGTGTTGCTACTGCTCTCAACAGCATTGCTGCCCTGAATTTAGCAGGTGCTATCGACAAATATCATTGCATCGCAGTACTTGAGGCGTCACTACAGACCCAGGTTCGATCCAAATCTGTGTCATAGCCAGCCATGACTGGGAGACCCATGAGGCGGCACACAATTGCCCCAGCGTCGTCCGGGTTAGGGGAGGGTTTGGCCGGCTCGGGATGTCTTTGTCTCATCGCACTCTAGTGACTCCTTGTGGCGGGCCGGGAGCCGGCAAACTAACTCGGTCGGCAGTTGTACAGTGTTTTCTCCGACACATTGGTGCGACTGGCTTCCGGGTTAAGCGAGCAGTGTGTCAAGAAGCAGTGTGGCTTGGTAGGGTTGTGTTTCGGAGGACGCACTGCTCTCGACCTTCGCCTCTCCCTAAGTCGGTACGGGAGTTGCAGCGATGGGACACGACTATAACTATCAAATGGATATAACGAAATTGGGAGAAAAAGGGGTAAAAAAACACACACACACACACACACACACACACACACACACACACACACACACACACACACACACACACACACACACACACACACACACACACACACACACACACACACACACACACACACACACACACACACACACACACACACACACACACACACACACACACACACACACACACACACAAAATCCCATAGTGGATATTTTGCATGTGAAAGATGTCAGATTAAAGGCTCTTGGAATAGGTGTGTAGTGTTGCACTCTGAGAGGACACATTCAGTGAGAAATTATGCTGATTTTAATAACTTGGCTAGACATCTCCATTGATAGACGCTGGAGTTACTTGTATTTCAGGGTTTCCATTCGATTTTATGCATTATTGTGTGCCATGAGGAGGATATTCATTTTCCTTAAACGAGGCCCTAGAACATGCAAACTTTCTTCCTCTCAGAAAACCAAGTTGTCAGAGGCTCAAATCTCCTTTCAAGGCTTATTGCAAAACAAATTTGCCCGACAACCTCGGTCACAGGCAGAACTTGACCGATGGAAAGCCACTGAGTACAGGCAGTATCTGCTTTACACCGGTCCCATAGTATTGAAGGATGTTGTTTCCAAAAAAGGTCCATCACCATTTTATGTCCCTCAGTGTAGCCATGTAATGTAGCTAGATTCAGATGACGACAGGAGGCATTACCTTGATGATGCCAAACAGCTGCCGATGCACTTTGTTGCGATGAGCAAGAGTGTCTATGGTGATACATTTACAATGTAGAATGTACATGGTCTCACTCACTTGGTAGATGTTGCATTTCACAACTGCTCACTCAATGACCTTACATGCTACGAATTTGAGAACCATTTGCAGTGGTTTAAAAGTGCAATCAAAGGCCCACATAATCCATTGGTACAAGGGACTGTCTGAATCAAGCCAAGTGAAACATACTGTCAAGAACATCCAAACATACATCAAGAATAACATGCGAGATGGTTGTTTCCTCCTCCAGGACAAATGTGACTCAAATGTTTGCAATTATGGCTTATATTATATTGTTTAATAATGTCTATTTCCCCAGGTTCTAATCTCAGAGGATGTGGGCCAGAGCAGTGTGGATGGAAAATGAGAAGGAAGTAGAATGTATTATTCAGGGCACTGGATCAAAGACTGTGTGGTGGCCCCCAAATAAATAGGACAAAGCAAGAAAGGATTGGTCCACAACCTCTTCTGATGAGAAAACTGACATCAGGTAAATAGCAGATACATTATACTTGATAATGCAATAACTAAAAACTGCTGTTTGTTAATATTGACTGTTAAATGTTTAAAGCCTCACCCCACTATTCAGAATCAAAACAACAATGTGAAGACGTCGAAATCACCGAAGCCAGTGAAGTAGAGAAGACCCCCCCCCCCCCCAAGAGAAACCAAAAGAAAACTACATTCAAAGAATGTATAACTGGTATGTTGAAACACACATTGACAGTTTGTGTACATTAAACTTACTTGCCATTTTTCCCCCCTCTGTATATTGTTGTATATTTAGAATTTCATGATTAATGCAACCTCCCACCGCCAGCCGCTACTGCCTCCAAGTTATGTAAGTACGGTAGCCTGCAATGCCGATTACTAATAGAGCCCGTGTCCCTAAACCGTAGCCACTGAACAACCTCCTTGCCTGTTGACAGACTGGGAGAACCTTTAACTGTATTGCTGTACTTTAACTGATCATGTTAAATCTGAGCTGAAATCCACCTGGATTTACAGGCTACTGGGTAGGGGCTTGGGAGGTGAACTTTGGCATGTAGTAGAATTTTGGTTTAAAGTTTGGTCATGTGTTTAGGTTGACTTTTTCAAAGTCCACTTCAATAATACTTAAATACATAAAAAAGGTTGGATGTAATTTTACACTGTTTATTTTCAGGCCAAGGTTTACACCCCATCGAAATATGCTCCGAAACACTAGAAAACCTGTGCCACTGCGACCAAGAAGCAAAAGGCTAAAACGCAGCACAAAGCCACCAACTAATGACAGTGAGGACGACCCTTCACAATGTAAGCCAGCTCCGTATTCTTGATCACTGCATTTGAGAAAGGTATTCTAAATTGTAAAAACTCACGTGGCTTATCCCTGGAGAATGAGTACTCAAGGTCTCCTTCTGCCTTCTTAATTGAGGGATCCCCCACACCAAATCGCTGCAAAGGATCAGAATCTTTTCTCGTGACACAATGAAACTCACCATTTAAAATTTTGGTTTAAAGTTTGATAGAAATTAGATTGTGTTTAGGTTGCCTTACAAATGTGTGTAGAAAAATGCTGGACCTTATTTTACACTTGCATTTGTTATTTTCTTAGGCTTATCCAAGCCCAACTAAAATCTGCTCCCAAGTGCCAGAAAACCTGTGCCCATGCCACTAAGAAGCAAAAAGCTAAAACACCCAGGAAACCACCAAGTATTGGTGGTGAGGGGAAATGGCAAACTGAAACACCCAGCAAGCCACCAAGTATTGTTGGTGAGGGGAAATGGCAAACTGAAACACCCAGCAAGCCACCAAGTATTGTTGGTGAGGGGAAATGGCAAACTGAAACACCCAGCAAGCCACCAAGTATTGTTGGTGAGGGGAAATGGCAAACTGAAACGTCCAGCAAGCCACCAAGTATTGTTGGTGAGGGGAAATGGCAAACTGAAACACCCAGCAAGCCACCAAGTATTGTTGGTGAGGGGAAATGGCAAACTGAAACGTCCAGCAAGCCACCAAGTATTGTTGGTGAGGGGAAATGGCAAACTGAAACACCCAGCAAGCCACCAAGTATTGTTGGTGAGGGGAAATGGCAAACTGAAACACCCAGCAAGCCACCAAGTATTGTTTGTGTGGGGAAATGGCAAACTGAAACGTCCAGCAAGCCACCAAGTATTGTTGGTGAGGGGAAATGGCAAACTGAAACACCCAGCAAGCCACCAAGTATTGTTGGTGTGGGGAAATGGCAAACTGAAACACCCAGCAAGCCACCAAGTATTGTTGGTGAGGGGAAATGGCAAACTGAAACACCCAGCAAGCCACCAAGTATTGTTGGTGATGGGAAATGGCAAACTGAAACACCCAGCAAGCCACCAAGTATTGTTGGTGTGGGGAAATGGCAAACTGAAACGTCCAGCAAGCCACCAAATATTGTTGGTGAGGGGAAATGGCAAACTGAAACACCCAGCAAGCCACCAAGTATTGTTGGTGAGGGGAAATGGCAAACTGAAACACCCAGCAAGCCACCAAGTATTGTTGGTGAGGGGAAATGGCAAACTGAAACACCCAGCAAGCCACCAAGTATTGTTGGTGAGGGGAAATGGCAAACTGAAACACCCAGCAAGCCACCAAGTATTGTTGGTGAGGGGAAATGGCAAACTGAAACACCCAGCAAGCCACCAAGTATTGGTGGTAAGGGGAAATGGCAAACTGAAACACCCAGCAAGCCACCAAGTATTGTTGGTGAGGGGAAATGGCAAACTGAAACGTCCAGCAAGCCACCAAGTATTGTTGGTGAGGGGAAATGGCAAACTGAAACACCCAGCAAGCCACCAAGTATTGTTGGTGTGGGGAAATGGCAAACTGAAACACCCAGCAAGCCACCAAGAACTTCCGGCGCCGACAGAGATGGCCGCCTCGTTTCGCGTTCCTAGGAAACTATGCAGTTTTTTGTTTTTTTACGTGTTATTTCTTCCATTAGTACCCCAGGTCATCTTAGGTTTCATTACATACAGTCGAGAAGAACCACTGAATATAAGATCAGCGTCAACTCACCATCAGTACGACCAAGAATATGTTTTTCGCGTCGCGGATCCTGTGTTCTGCCTTACAAACAGGACAACGGAGTGGATGCTATGCAGCGACCCAAAAAAACGACTCCGAAAGAGAGGGAAACGAGGCGGTCTTCTGGTCAGACTCCGGAGACGGGCACACCGTGCACCACTCCCTAGCATTCTTCTTGCCAATGTCCAGTCTCTTGACAACAAGGTTGATGAAATCCGAGCAAGGGTAGCATTCCAGAGGGACATCAGAGACTGTAACGTCCTTTGCTTCACTGAAACATGGCTCACTGGAGAGACTCTATCCGAAGCGGTGCAGCCAACGGGTTTCTCCACGCATCGCGCTGACAGAAACAAACATCTTTCTGGTAAGAAGAGGGGCGGGGGCGTATGCCTCATGGCCAACGTGACATGGTGTGATGAAAGAAACATACAGGAACTCAAATCCTTCTGTTCACCTGATTTAGAATTCCTCACAATCAAATGTAGACCGCATTATCTACCAAGAGAATTCTCTTCGATTATAATCACAGCCGTATATATCCCCCCCCAAGCAGACACATCGATGGCTCTGAACGAACTTTATTTAACTCTCTGCAAACTGGAAACGATTTATCCGGAGGCTGCATTCATTGTAGCTGGGGATTTTAACAAGGCTAATCTGAAAACAAGACTCCCTAAATTTTATCAGCATATCGATTGCGCAACCAGGGGTGGAAAGACCTTGGATCACTGTTACTCTAACTTCCGCGACGCATATAAGGCCCTGCCCCGCCCCCCTTTCGGAAAAGCTGACCACGACTCCATTTTGTTGATCCCTGCCTACAGACAGAAACTAAAACAAGAGGTTCCCACGCTGAGGTCTGTCCAACGCTGGTCCGACCAAGCTGACTCCACACTCCAAGACTGCTTCCATCACGTGGACTGGGAGATGTTTCGTATTGCGTCAGATAACAACATTGACGAATACGCTGATTCGGTGTGCGAGTTCATTAGAACGTGCGTTGAAGATGTCGTTTCCATAGCAACGATTAAAACATTCCCTAACCAGAAACCGTGGATTGATGGCAGCATTCGTGTGAAACTGAAAGCGCGAACCACTGCTTTTAATCAGGGCAAGGTGTCTGGTAACATGACCGAATACAAACAGTGCAGCTATTCCCTCCGCAAGGCTATCAAACAAGCTAAGCGCCAGTACAGAGACAAAGTAGAATCTCAATTCAACGGCTCAGACACAAGAGGCATGTGGCAGGGTCTACAGTCAATCACGGACTACAGGAAGAAATCCAGCCCAGTCACGGACCAGGATGTCTTGCTCCCAGGCAGACTAAATAACTTTTTTGCCCGCTTTGAGGACAATACAGTGCCACTGACACGGCCTGCAAAGAAAACATGCGGTCTCTCCTTCACTGCAGCCGAGGTGAGTAAGACATTTAAACGTGTTAACCCTCGCAAGGCTGCAGGCCCAGGCGGCATCCCCAGCCGCGCCCTCAGAGCATGCGCAGACCAGCTGGCCGGTGTGTTTACGGACATATTCAATCAATCCCTATACCAGTCTGCTGTTCCCACATGCTTCAAGAGGGCCACCATTGTTCCTGTTCCCAAGAAAGCTAAGGTAACTGAGCTAAACGACTACCGCCCCGTAGCACTCACATCCGTCATCATGAAGTGCTTTGAGAGACTAGTCAAGGACCATATCACCTCCACCCTACCTGACACCCTAGACCCACTCCAATTTGCTTACCGCCCAAATAGGTCCACAGACGATGCAATCTCAACCACACTGCACACTGCCCTAACCCATCTGGACAAGAGGAATACCTATGTGAGAATGCTGTTCATCGACTACAGCTCGGCATTCAACACCATAGTACCCTCAAAGCTCGTCATCAAGCTCGAGACCCTGGGTCTCAACCCCGCCCTGTGCAACTGGGTACTGGACTTCCTGACGGGCCGCCCCCAGGTGGTGAGGGTAGGCAACAACATCTCCTCCCCGCTGATCCTCAACACTGGGGCCCCACAAGGGTGCGTTCTGAGCCCTCTCCTGTACTCCCTGTTCACCCACGACTGCGTGGCCACGCACGCCTCCAACTCAATCATCAAGTTTGCGGACGACACAACAGTGGTAGGCTTGATTACCAACAATGACGAGACGGCCTACAGGGAGGAGGTGAGGGCCCTCGGAGTGTGGTGTCAGGAAAATAACCTCACACTCAACGTCAACAAAACTAAGGAGATGATTGTGGACTTCAGGAAACAGCAGAGGGAACACCCCCCTATCCACATTGATGGAACAGTAGTGGAGAGGGTAGCAAGTTTTAAGTTCCTCGGCATACACATCACAGACAAACTGAATTGGTCCACTCACACAGACAGCATCGTGAAGAAGGCGCAGCAGCGCCTCTTCAACCTCAGGAGGCTGAAGAAATTTGGCTTGTCACCAAAAGCACTCACAAACTTCTACAGATGCACAATCGAGAGCATCCTGGCGGGCTGTATCACCGCCTGGTATGGCAACTGCACCGCCCTCAACCGTAAGGCTCTCCAGAGGGTAGTGAGGTCTGCACAACGCATCACCGGGGGCAAACTACCTGCCCTCCAGGACACCTACACCACCCGATGTCACAGGAAGGCCATAAAGATCATCAAGGACATCAACCACCCGAGCCACTGCCTGTTCACCCCGCTATCATCCAGAAGGCGAGGTCAGTACAGGTGCATCAAAGCTGGGACCGAGAGAAAAAAAAACAGCTTCTATCTCAAGGCCATCAGATTCTTAAACAGCCACCACTAACACTGAGTGGCTGCTGCCAACACACTGACACTGACTCAACTCCAGCCACTTTAATAATGGGAATTGATGGGAAATGATGTAAATATATCACTAGCCACTTTAAACAATGCTACCTTATATAATGTTACTTACCCTACATTATTCATCTCATATGCATACGTATATACTGTACTCTATATCATCGACTGTATCCTTATGTAATACATGTATCACTAGCCACTTTAAACTATGCCACTTTGTTTACATACTCATCTCATTTGTACATACTGTACTCGATACCATCTACTGTATCTTGCCTATGCTGCTCTGTACCATCACTCATTCATATATCCTTATGTACATATTCTTTATCCCCTTACACTGTGTACAAGACAGTAGTTTTGGAATTGTTAGTTAGATTACTTGTTATTACTGCATTGTCGGAACTAGAAGCACAAGCATTTCGCTACACTCGCATTAACATCTGCTAACCATGTGTATGTGACAAATAAAATTTGATTTGATTTGAGTATTGTTGGTGAGGGGAAATGGCAAACTGAAACACCCAGCAAGCCACCAAGTATTGTTGGTGTGGGGAAATGGCAAATTGAAACACCCAGCAAGCCACCAAGTATTGTTGGTGTGGGGAAATGGCAAACTGAAACACCCAGCAAGCCACCAAGTATTGGTGGTAAGGGGAAATGGCAAACTGAAACACCCAGCAAGCCACCAAGTATTGTTGGTGAGGGGAAATGGCAAACTGAAACACCCAGCAAGCCACCAAGTATTGTTGGTGAGGGGAAATGGCAAACTAAAACACCCAGCAAGCCACCAAGTATTGTTGGTGAGGGGAAATGGCAAACTGAAACACCCAGCAAGCCACCAAGTATTGTTGGTGAGGGGAAATGGCAAACTAAAACATCACACTAATGGAGAATGATTTTAGAAAATACACTGCTCAAAAAAATAAAGGGAACACTAAAATAACACATCCTAGATCTGAATGAGTGAAATATTCTTATTAAATACTTTTTTCTTTACATAGTTGAATGTGCTGACAACAAAATCACACAAAATTATCAATGAAAATCAAATTTATCAACCCATGGAGGTCTGGATTTGGAGTCACACCCAAAACTAAAGTGGAAAACCACAATACAGGCTGATCCAACTTTGAGGTAATGTCCTTAAAACAAGTCAAAATGAGGCTCAGTAGTGTGTGTGGCCTCCACGTGCCTGTATGACCTCACTACAATGCCTGGGCATGCTGCTGATGAGGTGGCGGATGGTCTCCTGAGGGATCTCCTCCCAGACCTGGACTAAAGCATCCGCCAACTCCTGGACAGTCTGTGGTGCAACGTGGCTTTGGTGGATGGAGCGAGACATGATGTCCCAGATGTGCTTAACTGGATTCAGGTCTGGGGAACGGGCGGGCCAGTCCATAGCATCAATGCCTTCCTCTTGCAGGAACTGCTGACACACTCCAGCCACATGAGGTCTAGCATTGTTTTGCATTAGGAGGAACCCAGGGCCAACCGCACCAGCATATGGTCTCACAAGGGGTCTGAGGATCTCATCTCGGTACCTAATGGCAGTCAGGCTACCCTCTGGCGAGCACATGGAGGGCTGTGCGGCCCCCCAAAGAAATGCCACTCCACACCATGACTGACCCACCGCCAAACCGGTCATGCTGGAGGATGTTGCAGGCAGCAGAACGTTCTCCACTCTGTCACGTCTGTCACGTGCTCAGTGTGAACCTGCTTTCATCTGTGAAGAGCACAGGGCGCCAGTGGCGAATTTGCCAATCTTGGTGTTCTCTGGCAAATGCCAAACGTCCTGCACGGTGTTGGGCTGTAAGCACAACCCCCACCTGTGGACGTCGGGCCCTCATACCACCCTCATGAAGTCTGTTTCTGACCGTTTGAGCAGATGCATGCACATTTGTGGCCTGCTGGAGGTCATTTTGCAGGGCTCTGGCAGTGCTCCTCCTGCTCCTCCTTGCACAAAGGCGGAGGTAGCGGTCCTGCTGCTGGGTTGTTGTCCTCCTACGGCCTCCTCCATGTCTCCTGATGTACTGGCCTGTCTCCTGGTAGCGCCTCCATGCTCTGGACACTATGCTGACAGACACAGCAAACCTTCTTGCCACAGCTCGCATTGATGTGCCATCCTGGATGAGCTGCACTACCTGAGCCACTTGTGTGGGTTGTAGACTCCGTCTCATGCTACCACTAGAGTGAAAGCACCGCCAGCATTCAAAAGTGACCAAAACATCAGCCAGGAAGCATAGGAACTGAGAAGTGGTCTGTGGTTATCACCTGCAGAACCACTCCTTTATTGGGGGTGTCTTGCTAATTGCCTATAATTTCCACCTGTTGTCTATTCCATTTGCACAACAGCATGTGGAATTTATTGTCAATCAGTGTTGCTTCCTAAGTGGACAGTTTGATTTCACAGAAGTGTGATTGACTTGGAGTTACATTGTGTTGTTTAAGTGTTCCCTTTTTTTGAGCAGTGTACATTGTGAGAAATGAAACGTTTCATTGGTATGAGTTGAATGACATTATATTGCCATGTAGTACTGGATGGAAAAACCCTGTACATGTGTGATGCATTAATGTTATTTTGTAAGGTTACAGATATCTCAGATCTCAAAGCTGGAGGGGAAAGACATCCCGGACCGGGTGAAGAGAACAATGCATCGGTAAACTATTACCATATTTCCTTTTTTCATTTTACATGACATTTAAATACCTTCTCTGACTAATATTTGTTTTCCCCCTTTACAGCAGGTGTGCATCTTGGTGAATCAAAGGCTACAGAGTTAGAAATACTACATGTGATGTCAACCTGCCTGAAATATGCACCTGACCGCACAGGGGGCAGTGGGAGGGCCAATGAGGAAGGAGATGAAAGAGTTCTTACGAAGTTTAAAGCATCAAAGCCTTTTCCGACAGTGACGTTTTGGGGTTTATTTTATATCTAATTTGTGTTTTCAGAAGCCTGTGCCAGAAATGCATTTTAAAAAAAATAATAATTTAATGGCTTGTACATCTACATTGTGGTGCAATTTTTTTCTTCTTAATTTAAACCATTCTTGACTTTGACAAAATACATTTGCATAAGAGTTTTTACATGGGCAAAGGTTTACACAATGCTTTTCCAAGTTACTGCTCTAATTGTGTTTCACAAAATGACAATAGCCAACAGTGGTATAGACCCTAAGTCTGGAACATTTTGCACCATGTGTACAACTGTATTATACATATCAGGGTGCTGTTCAAGAGTGTTCAAAATCAGAAGGGTCCTGGTTGATGCTGTTCGTTTTCCTATTCTTAGCTCAGGCTCTTATCCTTATTTAATGTAAAGAAGCCTACATCAACAAATGGCAACTACTTCTAAACATCTAATCAACGCACTTCATGGATTGGTCATAATCCCTGTTGAATTCATGGTGTGTTTAGGTCAAATCAGATCAATGTGTTCTCAACCTCATCCCAATATTTAAATGTAGTTGATTATTAGTTGAGTATAGTATATAAACCCTAAAGTACTGGAAATACAAAAATAACTGTTGGCAGTCTTTTTCAGTGGGTGAATAAAGGTTGAAATCTCATTGATCAACGTCTCAACCATATATTGTCCAAATTTCCACGTTGAAATGACATGGTGTCCCCAGTGCGATGGGTCTGCACCCCTCTGACCTCTACACCCTCACTGCTGCCAGCCCTACACCCCTTGCCCCAAACCCCTCGCTACACAAATATACAGCAGGGTCTCTAGGCTTGTTTACCTCCCTCTTCCTCCTGGTGCCTTCACCAGGCCTGATGCCCTTGACTTTGTGCTTGTCTAGGATGCAAATTCACAGAGGTTAGGATAATAAACAGCGCTAATGGGCTAGGGCTCGGAGGAGGCCACACTTCCTGCCTCCCCAAACAGGCTCCTGGGAGAAATCACAACAGAGACACAGGGGGGGGGGGGGGGGGGGGGACAGGCAGGCAGGAGGACTTAGAAATGTAATGCATGACTTACCCACCAGGTCAGGAAAGAGACCTTGTCTAGCAATCTCTATTAGAGCCTCTGCTCCTTTCTTTCTTTTCTGCTCATTAACGTATAAAAAAAAAGAGCTTTCACCACTTTCACTGCCTTTGTATCTTTTGTGCTGTGTGAGTTCGCCAGAGTTCGTACTTAAAGCCCGTTTGTGCTTTCCTATTCAGGCAACATCACACAACAGCTCCACAGTATTTCAATCTGGAGTTAATATCATGTCTGAATAAAATATCAGACAAGCTTTGAGCCAGCTATGCAAAGTCCCTATGTTCTTTGTGTGGGTGGGTGGAGAAGATGGGGATCAATGCACATGCTTGTCAGTCTTTGTGGTGCTGATGGCTGCTCCAGCATGTTGAGGTTGTGGGGTTATGAGTGGGGTTATATGGTGGATCAACCACAGTTCTTTCTGGGGTTTTGGCAGATGCACCATGCAGTCTGTGTTGGTCCCATTAGACATTTGGCTGAATAGTCACTCTGTGATCATTAACACAAAAGATCATTAGGATTCCTGAGATACCTCGACACAGGGGAAAAACCCAGCAGCTGAACAGAGCAGCCTCAACAACACAGAGCGGGGACTTGGCCAAGTTCAAACGAACTACAGAAACCTCTCAGTGGGCAATTAAGGCTCTCCAACTTTTATTTTTTTCTCTGGCGACCAGATCTGGCCCTGCTAGAGTAGGGAGGGAGTCTCTGGTGTGTGGAAGGTGATGGGGAGGATGGAAAGGGGGCACCAAGTTCTGCCCCAGTTAAAGAGAAGAGAAGGGGGTCAGCGGTGTGAGAGGAAGAGGAAGGAGGAAGGGGAATGGGGAGGGGAAGACTGCTACAGCTGCCGCTGTGCTTCATCTGGGCAATTAGCTGTTATCAGCTCCCTGGGTGTCCTGAGACCCAACTTTCACATTGCTGGCACTTCACCAGATATCCCTCATCCCCACATCACACACACACACACACAACTCCACAGGGACACACAAAAACATTCAGACAGACAGAGAGAGAGAGAGAGAGACACACTCAGAGCAGAGGCACATGGACAGAAACACTCAAAGTACCGACTTAAAATTCAAAAGGAAACCTTCAGCAAAAATATGAATTTACATGGGAGAGCTAAAAGTTAGTTATATACTTTTCATTTTTTTAAACCACGCCCATCATCATATTTCCCAGTATGCTCTATTGCAGGTAGATTTGTTTTTAAATTGTTTGTGTCAACATCGATGTTTTTTCATGTACATTGATTGATTAAAATAAATCTTATGCCACTCAAATATAAATAACATAAACTATTACAATCTGTTACTTGGACATATTCCATCCGTTACAGCAATGGTTGCTCCAGTTTAGATGTTTAAGATAGTCTCATATCTTAGCATTCCTAACCCTGGCAGTCATGTCAAATGTTGGATACGCCCACCCTGGTTGGATTCCAATAGGAATTACAACACATCACTTTGCAAGCCAGGATAATGTGACATGCAGGCCTGATGTGGCCTGTAAACAATGAGTTTCAGGCCACTGTATCAGGGTAAAACTAGGCCCACAAAAGAATGCCTTCTAAAATATGTATTGTATTGTCTTAAAGAATTACATTTTAATGACAACATATTCACTTAGGATCTCACTTGATGAAGGCCACAGGACTGAAAATGAATGAATGCAACAACCATGTCTCTGTCACTAGCAAATACGTAATATGTAAATATGTGGTATTGGTAACTCTAAAATTCACTTGAAAGGCACCCTCGGAAATATGCAAATAAGGCTTAAAATCCTAAAGAAGGGCTATTCTATTCTGGTCCTGAGGGACGAAACATTTCTCGTTTTAGATTTTTGTATGGTTCTTCAGAGACCCTAAATTGGTTCCCTTATGGCATCACTCTCAAGACCCTTATTCGGTTCCAACTTGCACGTTTATTGTTAAGAGTGTATACTACATATGACTGATGAAGACATTCCTCATTAGTGTTACAGTCTTATATCTCAAAGTCTAAGAGGCACAACTGGTATCTATCTGGTGGTTAACTGTAGAGTGTGGTCTCTATGGGCCTCTCTCTTTAGGCTGTAGCTCAGATTGTCTTCTAGAGGGTTGTCACATGTTGCACACATGTTCGTCCAGCCTTGTGAATCATCCTTTGTAAGAAGCGGCATCCTTCACGGCAGTTGGTGTATTTCCCCGAGATAGAAACTCTGACCTCGCCACCTTTCCCCCCTGATTGAAATGATATCACCTCCCAGTAGATACGGGACGACATAGGGTATGTGTTGGGGCATGTTACTGTTGGTCTCCATTAACACAAAATGCAAGCTTCTTTTCAAGTGGTGCTATGCTTTAGCACTTCTATCCTGAAGTTAAGCACCGAGCACTCTCAAGGGCACTTATAGAATGGACAGGTGTAGATGGGGTCAAGAGGGGGGGGGGGGGGGGGGGCTCAAAGTATGAGGGATTAGCTAGGGTACAGGCACACCACAGACATTCAATCAGAGAGGGAACACTGCTGCACCCAGACAGCAGCTACAGCTGACAGTAGCTGCCCCTTTGGAGCACAGCACCCCTCTTTCCAGGCCAGGAGTTACCACCAGCTCTATTGGCTGCTCCAGCTCCCATCTGCTCACTCATGGCTGTGCGGTTTGGCATGTCCAGTGCGTTTTGGATGTCCCAACCCACACCTCTGTTCTGGCCAGCCCAATACTCCTCTCCTTTTTGGTAAATATGGATTGGTTTCCACGCCCTAACTAAGTCTGTACTCCCTTCTCTAGCCTCCAAGCTTGTTTTTACCTCCTCCCTACACACACGTGCACATGCATGTATGCATGCGTTGACATGGACGCACACACACACAACGCACAGCTGACTCACCCCAGCCCCCAGACCAGAGTGGAGCTCAGCACATTCTCCGAGGCACAGAGAAACCCTGGCAGGATATACAAGCAAGTTCTGGCATCAGGAGCATTCTGTTTTTCAAAGGTCTGCTCTTGTTAAATACTAACTCCTTCCACATTCCCAGCGATCAAATACGAATTGAAGTTGATTCAAATGCATAATTCATGGTCTGGAAAGCAATGCTTCTCATTTCACAGTGAGACAGGGATTCATTCACCTTACTGTAAGCTGCTCTGCCCCAAATAGTACTTTTCTTGATCCTGTCACAGACTATTTTGTATTCTTTAACTTACTATACTTACTACACTCAGCGTACTACACTCAGCGTACTACACTCAGCATACTAAATGTTCTATACTCCTTGATATCTCCTTGTGTTCTTTGTTCACAATGCACAGATGCAGGGTCATGAACCGAGTTGCCACACTCAGTTGAAGATACTCTGACAGCTAATGTTTGTGATTTACTGGACCTCCTGTCTCTGGGTAGAGAGAGCAACAGACAGGCCTCGTAACTCAGGTGTTCCCATTCCACACCCTGTCACTGGCTGCAGATGCCAAGGCCTGTAAATCCAATGGAGTCTTTAAGGCAGCGTGCGGGGAGAGCAGATGGAGAGACACACTGCTGTACATACTTTATGAATATCCTAAATTACGCAAGGTTCAAGGATTCACAGCAAGACTGCTTTTACTGCAAAAAAAACAACTCGAACTGAGGTGCAACATGCAATGAGTGAAGGGTGAGGAATAGGGTCTTATCAATCAAGTTCATAACTACATTTGTTGTTGATTATGAATGAATGAATAAATACAATGGTGTATAGATGGACTCATCGATTGAATCAAACGATTCCCAGCATTCCATTTCCATTGCAGAACTCTTTTCTCAGAGTGGTCCAGACTAATAATGTGTTTCTTCTCCCCTGTGTTCCACTGTAGTGCCTGTTACATAATGAGCACATCTAATTAGTAGCAGACTGTTTTGTTCTGACCTGGGTCTATATATACAGTGGGGAGAACAAGTATTTGAGAACCTGCAAAATCAGTAGTGTTTCCTACTTACGAAGCATGCAGAGGTCTATCATAGGTACACTTCAACTGTGAGAGAGGGAATCTAAAACAAAAATCCAGAAAATCACATTGTATGATTTTTAAGTAATTAATTTGCATGTTATTGCATGACATAAGTATTTGATACATCAGAAAAGCAGAACTTAATATTTGGTACAGAAACCTTTGTTTGCAGTTACAGGGATCATACGTTTCCTGTAGTTCTTGACCAGGTTTGCACACACTGCAGCAGGGATTTTGGCCCACTCCTCCATACAGACCTTCTCCAAATCCTTCAGGTTTCGGGGCTATCGTTGGGCAATACGGACTTTCAGTGCCCTCCAAAGATTTTCTATTGGGTTCAGGTCTGGAGACTGGCTAGACCACTCCAGGACCTTGGGATGCTTCTTACGGAGCCACTCCTTAGTTGCCCTGGCTGTGTGTTTCAGGTTGTTGTCATGCTGGAAGACCCAGCCACCACCCATCTTCCATGCTCTTACTGAGGGAAGGAGGTTGTTGGCCAAGATCTCACGATACATGGCCCCATCCATCCTCCCCTCAATACGGTGCAGTCGTCCTGTCCCCTTTGCAGAAAAGCATCCCCAAAGAATGATGTTTCCACCTCCATGCTTCACGGTTGGGATGGTGTTCTTGGGGTTGTACTCATCCTTCTTCTTCCTCCAAACACGGCGAGTGGAGTTTAGACCAAAAAGCTCTATTTTTGTCTCATCAGACCACATGACCTTCTCCCATTCCTCCTCTGGATCATCCAGATGGTCATGGGCAAACTTCAGATGGGCCTGGACATGCGCTGGCTTGAGCAGGGGGACATTGCGTGCGCTGCAGGGTTTTAATCCATGACGGTGTAGTGTGTTACTAATGGTTTTCTTTGAGACTGTGGTCCCAGCTCTCTTGAGACCAGGTCCTGCCGTGTAGTTTTGGGCTGATCCCTCACCTTCCTCATGATCATTGATGCCCCACGAGGTGAGATCTTGCATGGAGCCCCAGACTGAGGGGGATTGACCATCATCTTGAACTTCTTCCATTTTCTAATAATTGCACCCACAGTTGTTGCCTTCTCACCAAGCTGCTTGCCTATTGTCCTGTAGCCCATCCCAGCCTTGTGCAGGTCTACAATTTTACCCCTGATGTCCTTACACAACTCTCTGGTCTTGGCCATTGTGGAGAGGTTGTAGTCTGTTTGATTGAGTGTGTGGACAGGTGTCTTTTATACAGGTAACGAGTTCAAACAGGTGCAGTTAATACAGGTAATGAGTGGAAAACAGGAGGGCTTCTTAAAGAAAAACTGAGAGCCGGACTTCATACTGGTTGGTAGGTGATCAAATACTTATGTCATGCAATAAAATGCAAATGAATTACTTAAAAATCATAAAATGTGATTATCTAGATTTTTAGTTTAGATTCCATCTCTCACAGTTGAAGTGTACCTATGATAAAAATTACAGACCTCTACATGCTTTGTAAGTAGGGAAACCTGCAAAATCGTCACTGTATCAAATAGTTTTTCTCCCCACTGTAGATGGTTCTTGTACATACGCAGAGAATGGGGCTCATCTATCCAGCCTGGCCCACAGAGATCTAACCCTGAGTTTACCATGCATGGCAGCCCAGTGTTGGGCATGCAGTGAGAGATAATGGCAAACACATGTAGAGGGAAAAGGCTCAACGGCGAAAGAGCCAAGATGTTTCATCTTTAAAGTGATAATTATTCTACCCCAACTCTGCACTTCTCTATGTGGGTCTTTGATGTAAGGGAGTATATGGCAGTTCACAAGACAAGATTGAAATTGGAGGAGAGTGTAATGAATTTGATGGCCCCATATTTAGGTTAAATTACTAATTAGTGATTTTCTGTATGTGCGATGTGTGCAATTTGTGCGTGTGTGCTTGCTTGTGTGAGTGCGAGCATGTATAGGTATGCATAGGTGCGTATGTGTGGAGTCTATGGCATGACACAGATGCCAGTGGAAAAGGGTGCATCTCATTGTGCCAGCTGTGCATATTTTTGAAGTTAAATTGTGCAGATAACCCCCTCACCAACCATGAGTCTGTGGGAACTCCACAGGGGGAGCACTAAGGCCTGGAAATGGGGAAAAGGTATTTGAAGTCTTCTAAAAGTACTGAACTGTAGATATTGTACTGTACGTTCTTCAGTTTCATGTTGAATTACAGTAATTTGTGAATAACAGTTTGCAGTGGGGATTGCCTGAAACAAGCATATATCTGTCCACTTCAAATGAACTGGAACAACAGAGTAACATCCCAGTCCAAAACTGTGCTCTTATTGAGTCCCTACTCTGTCCTGAGTTTAAGCTAAAAGATAAAATGAGAAATCCATTCACTTCTGTAGTAGCCCCTCATCCCCCACCTACTACAACCCCATCCCCTTACCTTACCTCCTTTAAAGCTGGGCAGCCCTCTTTCCAGCAGCCAGACAGGATAGCCCACATCCTGTGAGAGGCAGGAAAGAGCCCCACCCTCAGCCCCAGATGCAATCGCGTGCTCCAGGCAGCAGCCTTCCACTGCTCATACTCATCTATCTCTGATACAAAACATGCTAACACTTCAGCATCATAGTAGAAAGCTAATCATTCTCGAAGCAAAACTGAAATTCGGTTCTCATGGAATTGACACTTAATTATAGCCAATTGTGTGCACCGTGCAAAGCTGCAGCTCGTTTGGACACTCTCTCAGAGATCTCCAGGCTCTGTGAGGTGTACCACAAGTGTGTGGTTATCTCAACAGCTGACACCAATTTGAGTGAGCTGAGCTCTTCTTGGATCTATCTGCTCCCCATGCTTCAGTGAACTCTGGCCCTACCTCCATCAGATGCACACAGCCAGTTATGGGTTTGCTGGCTGCAGTGACAACCACATACAGATCAGGAATTTTGTTACCAGTCTTCACAGTTTTTTCCCTCTAAATACACAGCCAAAAAGGTCTGTGTTGGGTCAGCTCAGGGTTGGAGTCTAAAGTTTGAGGCAGAAGTCTGACATATGGTACTTATGGTGGGTGAAGCTTTCAGAGTGATTGACCTCTAGTAGACTTCAGGTGTTGTGAGAAATACAGCATTTCGTAGATAAACGTTTTTTTCTGGTACTCCAGAACAGTGTCTACTCCAACATAAACGGATAAGGGCTGGATTGTCTCAAGTTCAAATGTTTTGTTTTCATCATTAAATCTTTAGCAATTAACTTGATATTCAACATAACCTCACTCTTAACTACAATGTCAACAACACTTAAAGAAGTCCTTCATTCAGTCTCTGATGTAGACATCTGTCTCCCTGTGTTCCCATCATGCTCTAGTTTGAGGTCAAAGGGAGGCGTCCTCTAAACTCAGCCACACCAAACCTCCCTGGCTCTAACAAGTCGCTTGTTTTGGATAGGGCTGTCAGAATGTCAGGGCCCTGTTTTTCAATACCATGAAAGCACATGCACACCCAACCCAAGAAGCTTGGCCTCCTCCCTTACATGAGAGGCGGTACCAGAGACGAAAGATGAAGCAAGACACCCCACTCGCTGTTTAAAATAAAAATCTGGTTCAATGAATGTCAATGGACTAAGTAGACCAGACCCAGCTGCAATTGCATTGGTGTCTATGGGAGACACACCCAGTTAAGTAGACCTGAACTGAAAATGTTCTCCCCAATGGTAAATGGCCTGAGTGAACTACCTTAATTTATCCACCATCTTTGACGGGACAACAAGTAAAAGCGGTCTGGGTCCTGAACAGCTCCACAGAGAAGCTAACATGATTGTTCCCTGTCCAGCGGTCATGTTTCTGGCTGCAGTTCACAGGCTGCTTTCAGGTGTGAGAACTCCTCTCTGCCAGACCAGGCCAACCATCCAACCGCGGCAGCGTTGTAATTTAGACCATTAAGATGTAGTGCAGAGGTCTGAGAGAGCTGGCAAGGGGACAGGTTCACACACCACTCCCAGGCCCAGCCGTTACAGTACAGAAGCAGCACTGAGGGAGTGGGCAGGGTCAGGGAGCTGGACCTGCTGGACCTGCTGGACCGGCCAACACATGTTGGATTTCCCTCCCCAGTCACTACCAGGTTGGACAGAGCAAGTCTTGTTTATTTAACTTGTTAGCCTTAACATTTCTAAAAGCATAATATTAAACTGATGAAACACTGAACTTTGCAGAGTTATACAATAGTTCAGACTGGGTGTTTGGCCTCCGAGACCTGTGTAATTAGTAGCCTCATGCACTTTGTCTCTGTGTAAATATGTCCAGAGATGCACTGTTTATTTACAAAAGTCGAGCCACCTCAAGATGAATGGTGACTCTGTGTATGTATAAATGTGTGTGCATACAGATGTAGGATCTTAATTGATCACTCTTTTGTTGCTGAGAGTGCATTCAAGGTTAAAAAAGGCTTCTTAAAGTTTGTAATTTCCGCTTAAAAATGTCAGACTTGATTTGCTGTAAGATTTTTATTGTCAACCCCTACAAAAAATGTCCATTAATTATAATCCACATAATAATTAACATTTCCTGTTGCTGCAGGATTCTTTTCCTGCTGTAGCAAACTGGCTCAAATTAAGATCCTACATCTGTAGTGTATTTGAGATTTATTAAAGCTTCAAAAGTTTGTAATTTCCGATTTGACATTTCAGACTTGATTTGCCCTAACAAAAATGTTATCAACCCCTTAAAAAAAATCCATCATAAATCCATTACATAAATGTAATTTCCTGTTACTGCAGGATTATTTTCCTGCTGTAGCAAACTTGCTCAAATTAAGGTCCTGTGTGTATGTCACTGCAGACAGTCTCTGATGGGCCTCTGTGCTGCAGTCAGTGTGGAAGTTGTGCTGCCAGGAGTGGCTCTGTCTGTCTGACTGTTTGGCCTAAGGCTCATAAAGCTTGCTCCATCAGCCCTAAAATGATTCCTCCACAGCAAAGCTCCAGCCCTGCAGCTTCAGCTCCCTCCAGCCACCACTGAGATAAACTGGCAGGCTGCAGATATGGCATGAGAGCCATGGGGAACCTAGACCTTACGCTTCAAATCGTGTGAGACCTAGCCATATAATAACTAACCAGATTGGTTGTATTTCCATTTTTATTGTACAAATATAATAACTCATCAATCTACTGTCTGAAAATGTTCCCTCTCCAAACTATACAACCATCTCATATTCCGTCCAAGACTCACTCCTCATCCTGACTTCTTATCATGATGACACGCTGGGGGAGCTGATCACTTCATCTCCATCTGTCACGTTTAGTTCCTACAGTACACTACCAATGTAAGATCTTAATTTGATCACCATGTTGCAGGATACTTTTCCTGCACCTTTGTAATTTCCATTGAGAAATTTCTAATAGATTTTCCGTTATGAAAAATTGATCCAACCCATACAAAAATGATGATCCACATAAAAATTACATTTCCTGATGCTGCAGGATAATTGTCATGCTGTAGCAAACTGGCTCAAATTAAGATCCTACATCTGTACTCCCTCTGGCTCTTTTAGTCAGTTAAAAATATCAGCTGTGGGAAGGAGCTGGGCCCGCCAGCCAGGATTCAATGCCCCAGCGTGGGTTGGACATGGACTGTATGGTGCAGCTTGACACATGTACACTGTAAACCCCAATGTGCTGTCATTACTCAAAACCTTTGAGGAAACCTGTTGCACTTAATGTATATGAGTACAGTTACTTAAAGTGATTTTGTAGTCATTACTCAAAGCGATACGAGTCCCTTTGACTCTGTAAAGGGTTCATATTTGAGATGTATCAGCTTAAAACATTTTGAGTAATGGCCCCACTAAGCGACACCTCACGTATAATTTCTGAGTGTGCCTTGCCTTATCGAGTGAATTGTAGAGTTACCACCCATGACCTTAATTTGTTAGTAACAGAGACATGAATGTTGAATTTGTTCATTTTCAGTCCTGTGGTCTTCATCCAAGTAAGTTCCTAGGTGAATGTTATCATTGTAATTAAACTCTTTATGACAATACATTACATATCTCATTAGGCCTTATTTTAAGGCCTAGCTTTACCCTAACACAGTGGCCTGCAACTCATGGTTTTCAGGTCACATCAGGCCTGCAAGTGGGGTTGGAAAATTCATGAAACTCTCCTAAAATCCCCAGATTTTCAAAAAATCTTGGTTGAACGATTTCAAGGAATCTTCCGACCGAGATTTCTGGAAAACCTGGGAAATGTGACAGTATTTTGCAACCCTACCTGTTAGTTACATTATGCTGGCTTGCAAAGTAATGTGTAATTCCTATTGGAATCCAGCCAGAGTTAGGATATCCAATAGTTGATTTTTTTTTAATGATTGCCAGGGTTAGGAACAGTGTGAGGAGACTACCTAAGCCATTTAAACTGGAACAACCATTTAATTAACTAACGGGTGCAAAAATCTAACTAAATGAATGGATTAGTTTAAAAAACAAACATATGTTATATATATTTGTAGCATAAGATTAATACATGAATTACTCAATGTACATGTAAAAACACAGATGTTGAAAACAATACCAAAAAATGTACCTGCAGTAGAGTATGCTGGGAAAAAAGTGAATATGTTATCATAACTTTAAAAAAGAGATGATGTAACTTGTCATTTAGTTTTGAATTGACTTTGAGTTCAGCTTACTAGAACTATTTGAGTAAAAAATGCCATGGGGTTTACAGTGTAGTTATTGATATAGTATAGTGTGGAGAACCAGACCGGGACACTCGTTATATATTTCTACTGGTCTAACTGCAGGTTATGTTGCTGTCTGGAGCTGGGTGGATGGATGGTGTCGTGACTGGAGGCTCTGTACAGCAGGACTGGGGAAGGAAGCAGAGACAGGAGACATCTAGCGGCCTTTTGTAACTGGAACACAGACAGGGTTCATTGGTTCTGCTGTTGGTGGATATCAAGCCCTTTGGTGTCTTTGGTGCCTGGTGGCAGGTAGCATAGCGGTTAAGAGTGTATCCCCAAGCAAATTAGGTGAAAATCCCTAGTTGCTCCTGTAAGTTGCTCTGGATAAGAGGGTCTGTAAAATGGTATATTCATTGTATATTCCAGTCAGGTGTACAGTAACATCAGCCACTTCTACCTTTAGTTCTCTTTTGGTTTTGGAGACCAACATTTTAAAAGCATACATCATGTAAACACTTCTTTAAAATGTTTACATGTGTATCTATGCAATTTACAACAAGGACACAGCAGATTTATACGGCCATATAGAACACATGTAAATATATTTAATATCTTAATGTATGCAACAGCAACAATATACTTGATTTACTGCTGTGCAACAAAGAACCTTTGAAAATGCATAAAATAAGATTGAAACTTTATAGCTTGTAAGTACTAGACAAAAAAATGTCAACCCAGCTCTCCACAGTTAAAAGTATTCTAAATGACATGGCTAATGTGTGCCATTATATCATCTCTTACGTCCAGTCAAATGAATCATCCCTCCCAGCCAACCAGGCTGAGGGACAGGGCATGTGCAGGCAGCGGTGATCTGACTCCACTCTCCTCCCCCTATCGCCAGGCCTAATTTAGAGAGACATGGCCCAATAGGACAGGGGTTTTCTGTACACTCCCAGGCAAGGGGTCTTTCCTTCTTTTTCTACCCATCATTCTGTTATCTTGACAGACTGTCAGACCACGGCAGCTACCTTCGGTCTCAACCAATTCCCAACATGTCTCTGGTATGCACTGCGTTGACATAGAATATCATGTCATAATGTCTTTCTTTTTTTTATACCTCAAACGTTTTGTTGTGTGTCAATGTCCTGGGCCACTGGACTCGGATGTGGTTACACCGAGTTTGTAGTCAAGCAGAGAGCACTGGGGGAAGCTGAGTCTGAATAATGGAAATATGTATGTGAACACATGGGGACATACAGGCCTGTTGACACCCAGTCTTTTAATATGTTTGAATTGGCACATCAATTAAAGTTAGGTAAGCCCATGGTTCGGGTTTAATTACGTTCCTGTCAGGTTACGCTCTCCCCCATTCTCCCTGACCTCTCTCTCCATGACTGTTGCCATGGCATTTGTTCCTGCCTGCCAACCATTATTTTCTCAGTGTTTTGACATCCTTCTTTCTGTTAAATGCTTGGTTAGAGGTGGCGGTAGGTCAGCGTTGGAGCATTGGGATGAATTACGACAGCAGCAGCAGTAGTACATGCCAATCGTTCCCTACAGTGCTTTCATAGACAATGTGTTTGACGTAAGGAATTAATGTGCACCAGTGTGCATGCACTAGGTCATTTGTGTGTGTGTGTGTGTGTGTTGTTACGGAGAACACATTCATGGGGGATGCATAATGAAGAGATATCTAGCTCTTCAGACCTACATCATACCATTCACTTTAGATGATTGAAATTAAGTAGCTTAAACTGCAAGAGTCCAAACCAAGTAGAACCCTTACAGCCTTAGCTCTGAGTGTGACAGAGGAGTGTTTGTTACCAGGCTTATGGTCTCTGTGCTGAGGACAGAGGTTGCAGTGCCACGGTGCCAAACTCTGGAAGTGGGTCAGTGCTCAGTCACACAGTGGCTGTAACACATACATCATATCACGCGTGCACCTGTAAAAACACACCAAGCTGAGGGAGAGCAGAGCAGAACAGAGCTGGCATGGCGTCACCCTCCAAATCTGGACACAAACTCAAATAGTGGGTCAATTTCACCCACAGAAAATACTCTGTGACTGGGCTTTCATTCCTCCTCAATGGTAGGTTCTGTCTTCAATAAACCTAACCCAGGACAGGACAGGACAGGACAGGACAGGACAGGACAGGACAGGAGGGAGGGAGGTTACCGGTCCAGAGGATCATGGCAACCATGATAGTCTCTGATTCTAAGTTGAGATATTTCTCTTAGTAAATTATATTCAATATTTAGTGAATATTAGTACATTGTACCTGTAATAGTAATACAAACATGATTGATGGTTTGTTTATATCTCATTTGCTAGCCTAAGTTGAGGTGAATTTATTTGTTTTAATAAAATATTGTGTTTCCATTCTATGGTATACTTATCCCCTAAATATTTATGTGTGTTCTACACCACTTTATACTTGGGGTCTATCGGACTACTTTGACTCAGAAATTTAACTACACATCCCACTGGGCACAGACGTGAATTCAACGTCTAGTTTTGATTTACATTTGGTTGAGTTGCCAACTATTGTGAATTCAACATGAAATGAACAAAACATGTCACTATGTAATTGGATGTAGGCTAATACAAAATGGCCTTACGTTGAGGACTTCTTGCAAACCCAATTAGTTTTCCACATTGATTCAACGTCATCACATTAAGTTTGGGGTTGAAATGATAGGGAAACAAAGACTGTGCCCGAGGCAGTATCGAGTTGTGAGTTTAGCATGTCTGGAGGAGTAGGCTGTCAGTATGACGTTTTGAGCCAGAGGTCTCTTTGTCTGAGGCTACAAGCCTTCATTTGGAGCACTATGCTATACCACCATTCTTCTGGAGATCTGAAAACACACAGTTCAATGAGGTCGTACGGCACAAACCATGCTGGTTTCGAATTGTGCTTGTTTATATGATAGTTAATGTCATAGACAAATAGAAATCGATGGAGTCTCAAGCGCAGACAGAGTGATAGACTCCAGACATGGTAAAGGAACATGGTAAAGAAAGAATAACAAATGATGATGGCCACTGAGTTGCACCGTGGGTCGGGTCTGGGGGCCTGGAGAGGATCAGACGTATAAGGAAAGGTCTTATTCCTCCCCTGGGCTAACACACGGCCATCTCTCATCTGCTTATCAGCCCCTGAGAGAGCCGGAGTATAGCCAGAACACCACAGGCTTTGTGGATGGACTCATTTCCAAGATCACTGGAAAGTTTATATACAGGCAAGGTCCATATATTGTTCCCATCTGTGCAACTTTAATCATGAACATAACCATGTGCCATGTTTTAATGAAAATAACCAAATTTAAGAGAAATATGAATCTTCAGAGGGACTCCACCCATCTATACATAAAAAGGCTGCACAGAGGAACTTGTGTTGATGACACCAGTCTATGGAAAAAGGCCAGTATATGCCAGCTTCTTGATTGACGTTGGTTTGTTGGGCCTTTAACAACTTTACCTCAGTGTGTAATATTTTTTTACAAGTTTACTCCCATTGTCTAAACATGTCTCAACCATGTCTGAAATATGAAAAGCTGAATCTCAGAGGGGGGTAGGCCACTGTCTCTCCCCCTGTCACTCAAACCTTCCGAGCATGGGATGTCATGTATGACATCAAGTAAACAACATGTATTAACTTTAGTTTGTTTAATGTTTGAATAAATTGCACCAGCCTTGTAAAGTGTAACAGCTGTTTCGTTGCTCATTTGCACTTTCCTGCGTGGTTGATGTTTACAGTGGAACATGTCCCTGACAGCAGGCTCTGCTATGAATCTACTTGTTCTCATAAAACAACCTTTTTTGGGGGGTGGGATTTTTTTCCCAATGCTCTGGCATACGGGCCAGTCTGAACGCTTTCTTCTCATCACGGGATACTTGTAAAGAGAAATTCCAGTAAAGTGGTTCATTAAAACATTTTACAACCAGAACTTGATTAAGGAGCTTTAAAATATATATATATAGAGAGAGAGAGAGATTATTATTCTATGTCAACCTCCACAGTCTGGGTTGCATAGAATACTATTGTTTGGAATAGCATGTCTGTCAGGTTAGACAGGATGATAAGCTTGACCTATTAAAGCAGAACATCCATCAACTCTACATGAAGATTGAGGCTGGAACAATTATAGGTCAAAATAGAGCCATATCATTACAAATACTCCTGGACTACAAAATATGGCCCCATTTTCTATTTTAGAGTGTCAGAGTTGTTAACTCTGAATCCCAGTTTTACCAGTCTGTCAGTTCTCTAATGTTACCTGTAATCCTCTGAGTAGGCAGAAATGGCCTCAATCAGGAGTGGCTGGTTCGTTCACCTGTCTAAACAGCTGCTGAACAAACAGGCTGCTGTTAGTTTTTGAGTTATTCTGGCCGGGTTTCGAGGCACACTGAAAGGTAAACATCCCATTCTGAGGATTATTGGCTTCACCTGAGAGAGCCCAAAGCCAGCCGCACAATCCTGTATCTGTTCCCCAGGACCCGGCAAGAAATCTGTCAGATAGATCTGAATATGTACATACACCAACTGCCCTGCACACACAAATGGCATCACCCACAAAGCTCAACCACAGGACAACACATTTACACAGTCTGCCTTGATATGTGAATAATGGTATCAAAACTTGCAACCACACTGACTTACCGACATTCATATGGTGTGCGGTGTGGATTTTTCGTCCCGTAGTGTGAATACACACATTCACAGACAGAGTTAAAGGACAACTTTTCTCTGTCAAAGGTGTTGACACCCGGTGTGCATTAGAGTAAAATATTGTAGTCCCTGTTGGCAGCCTTGCCCTTCATTTTCAGCGCAGTAATAAGCAAGTTTACTTGCAGTAATCATCAGCTGTGTGTCTCCAGCAGAGCAACAGATGTTCCCTCACCGTCTCTGGTGCTTGAGAGCAGACAGACTGTGGGAAAGCAAAGAGTTACCTTATTTACATGTTTTCAGCAGTTGAAATATGCTGAAAGTACAGTTATTTTTGAACATAAGCGTTCATGCTGTCCATTCTTTTTTAAAATAGCTTGGTGACTGATTTGAAGCTAATCTCTTTTGGGAATAGTTTGTGGTTTTCATGCGTAAGATATTGACCAACCGTAAGTTGATCAGTGTGTCCGATTAAGCAGGAACCAGCTCTGTTAGCCATCCTTTTCAAAGAGATCTAATGTCCCAACTCACAGTGTTTCGGCCCAATGGGCACATCTCACAAACTCACACAGTGTTACTGTTCCCTGCGGTTGGCTCCATTCTTGGCAGTCACAACACACACACACAGTGCCAGGCAGGCCCAAGAAGGGGCGAATGTGCCAACGGGTGCTCTATTTAGCATGACTCAATGTCCGTTTAAACTATCACTAGTCTGTGTGAATAAGATCTTTCAAGACCCCATCACTGGTTACCCAGCCCTGGACACTTCAGTCTGGCACTGGAATTAGACCTAAACCTGGAGGCCTTAGGGTCCTCTGCCTCAGAGGGTGAGGTAGTTATGGAAACTTATGCAGGTAAACCAAGCAATGGAGAGTGTTTAGTTTGCTCATGGAGAACCCATTAGAACAACCTGCACTCATTTTGCCCTAGTCTGGTTTGAGGACCAGCCTGATCGCCAAGTCAAATTTGCTCTGAACGGAATACATTTAAGAGTAGTGTTTGCAGTGCTGGCAGTCTTACACATCAACTTCTAGACTGGCCCAGTTCTACACCCTGGGTTGAATTGACAGCGCAGTTTGTAGTATGGTCCCCACATTGCGGTTTTGTAGTTTACACCTTTCCTGCCATGGGGAAGCCATGCTGTGGGGGTTCTGTTTGTTGATGTTTAAATACTCAGGAAGATATATGGTGTGAATTAGAGAGCACCACCGACCACACTGTGCACACCAGGAGCTCCATTGTCGGCTGGCGGTAAGGAGGCAAACGCGCATTTCCAATTTCATCATGTAAGAAATGGAATTTTCCAGCCCTTAACAGTTCGGCAATTTACCTGTGTAACATCAGCTCACTTGCGTTGAGGGGGAGGGATGGGAATATTTGAGGTGTGTCCTTAAAAACAGCGCAGAGGTGACAATTGCATGCTGCGCTAATGGGAAGTTTTAAGACCCACAAAAAGCCGGTGTTAACGGTAACAGTTAGTGGATAATGAATATCATATTTAGAAACAAACTATTGGTTTCCCCCCATTTTTTGGGGAGGGGGGTTAAAAACAAGCGTAGTATACCATCCACTCTATCAAGGCTAGTTTAGAAGCATCGCATAGGCCTATACAGTATGTGCATATTTTTATCCTGGCCATTAGCCAACTAGCCAATGAATAAAGTGGTTTTAAATTGTCTACTGAGAAATTGTCTACTGAGAGTGCCTCTGAAAAATGCTTTTCCATTATTCACAATTCACATAACTGCATACTCATTTCGCTTGTTCGACTAGGCTATCCAATCCCCATTTTTAAAGACGGCCCCTCGTCAGATTACCAAAAACAGGCACTCTCCTCCAAGGTTTTCAATCCTCCTGTAATGCCATATCAACAGCAGATTCTTTTGAGAATCTGACTCGCAACGATACAATTGAAAGTAACCTAGTATTTTGAATAGATGAGTGAATGTTACGTGTAGACATTTAGGCCTGTGTGTACATACAGTGCCATGGAATGAGAGAAGCGATTTATGATATCATGCTTCCGACCTGATCCTATTTAGAAATATTGTTGTTTGTATTATTGTATTGTTGTTTGTATAATGTATAATTGTTTTGTTTAATTTGAGTTTTAAAAAAAAGAAAGATTCACCGTCCATGTTTTAAAAAAAAATGTTACCTTTATTTTACTAGGCAAGTCAATTAAGAACAAATTCTTATTTTCAATGACAGCCTTGGAACAGTGGGCCTTGTTCAGGGGCAGAACGACAGATTTGTACCTTGTCAGCTCAGGGATTTGAACTTGAACCTTTCGGTTACTAGTCCAACACTCTAACCACTAGGTTACCCTGCCACCTGAAGATGTAGGATGCATGGCTCAAATGCAGTGCAATTTCCTCTGCATTTTGCCATAGGGTGGAAAGAAATGTTTGCCGTTGTTCTATGATACCTGAGTGAGACTGACTAACAAAATCAATGAGCCCCCCCCCAGCCAATAATTCGACCATGATAAGTTTAGCTAGCTGGCCGCTAAACCAGTAAAGGTGCGTGGGTAAAATCACTGGGGAAGACAGAACAAAAGCCATATTACAACCTATATGTTGTGATAATTGTGTTGTTTGCTCTATAACCTGTTAGTTAAATATGCCATGCGACCGTGACATATAGGCCTAGAGGCCGAGACAAGAAGGTAGACACAGTAAATTCAACCACACGTTTCAACACAAAACCGGAGATCAACCTCTGAACGGTGAAGTTCACAAAGCATATTGCATGTAACAGTTACCTACAGCATGTTCAAGCAAGTTAATGTTGCCGACATTTTTGCACCACTAAACACCCTTGATTAAGAACCACGGAGAGTTACCGTAAGTCGCAAATAAAACAGGAGCCGCCTCCACTATTCCAGTACTATTTCAACATAATCAAATCTCCTATGTTTGGTCAAATTTGTAATTTTAAATTTCACCTTTATTTAACCAGGTAGGCAAGTTGAGAACAAGTTCTCATTTACAATTGCGACCTGGCCAAGAAAAGGCAAAGCAGTTCGACACAAACAACAACACAGAGTTACACATGGAGTAAAACAAACATACAGTCAATAATACAGTAGAAAAATAAGTCTATGTACAATGTGAGCAAATGAGGTGAGATAAGGGAGGTAAAGGCAAAAAATACCATGGTGACAAAGTAAATACAATATAGCAAGTAAAACACTGGAATTGTAGATTTGCAGTGGAAGAATATGCAAAGTAGAGATAGAAATAATGGGGTGCAAAGGAGCAAAATAAATCAATAAATACAGTAGGGGAAGAGGTAGTTGTTTGGGCTAAATTATAGATGGGCTTTGCTTTGACAGCTGGTGCTTAAAGCTAGTGAGGGAGATAAGTGTTTCCAGTTTCAGAGATTTTTGTAGTTTGTTCCAGACATTGGCAGCAGAGAACTGGAAGGAGAGGCGGCCAAAGGAAGAATTGGTTTTGGGGGTGACCAGAGAGATAGACCTGCTGGAGCACGTGCTACAAGTGGGTGCTGCTATGGTGACCAGCGAGCTGTGATAAGGGGGGACTTTACCTAGCAGGGTCTTGATGACCTGAAGCCAGTGGGTTTGTATGAAGCAAGGGCCAGCTAACGAGAGCATACAGGTAGTAGTGGTGGGTAGTATATGGGGCTTTGGTGATAAAACGGATGGCATTATGATAGACTGCATCCAATTTATTGAGTAGGGTATTGGAGGCTATTTTGTAAATGACGTCGCCGAAGTCGAGGATCGGTAGAATAGTCAGTTTACGAGGGTAGGTTTGGCAGCATGAGTGAAGGATGCTTTTTTTGCGAAGTAGGAAGCCGATTCTAGATTTAATTTTGGATTGGAGATGTTTGATGCGAGTCTGGAAGGTGAGTTTAGTCTAACCAGACACCTAGGTATTTGTAGTTGTCCACATATTAAGTCAGAACCGAGTAGTGATGCTGGATGGGCGGGCAGATGCAGGCAGCGATCGGTTGAAGAGCATGCATTTAGTTTGACTTGTATTTAAGAGCAGTTGGAGGCCACGGAAGGAGAGTTGTATACAATGACAACTAAAAGATACCAAAATAAATGTAGTCCAATCAACGTAAGCTACAGTGCATTCGGAGCGTATTCAGACCACTTTTCCCACTTGTTGTTAAGTTACAGCCTTATTCTAAAATGGATTCAACATTTTTTTCCCTCATCAATCCACACACAATACCCCATAATGTCAAACCAAAAACAGGTTAAGAAATGTTGCACATTTATTAAAAATAAAAAACAGAAATACTTTATTTTGTAAGGGTTTTCCTCCTCTTCGTCTGAAGAGGAGAGGCGAGAAGGATCGGAGGACCAATATGCGGCGTGGTAAGTGTCCATGTTTTTAATATGAAAAAACTCAACATGAACACTAATACAAAAACAATAACCGTGAACAAAACCGAAACAGTACCGTGTGGCGAACAAACACAGACACGTTAGCAATCACCAACAAAAACCCAACACAAAACAGGCTACCTAAATATGGTTCCCAATCAGAGACAATGACTAACACCTGCCTCTGATTGAGAACCATATCAGGCCGAACATAGAAATAGACAAACTAGACATACAACATAGAATGCCCACTCAGATCACGTCCTGATCAACACTAAAACAAAGAAAACACAAAAGAACTATGGTCAGAACGTGACATATTTACATATACTACCAGTCAAAAGTTTGGACACACCTACTCATTCAATTGTTTTTCTTTATTTTGACTGTTTTCTACATTGTAGAATAGTAACCAAAAAAGTGTTAAACAAATCCAAATACATTTTATATTTGAGATTCTTCAAAGTAAACACGTTTTGCCTTGATGACAGCTTTGCACACTCTTGGCATTCTCTCAACCAGCTTCATGAGGTAGTCACCTGGAATGCATTTTAATTGACAGGTGTGCCATGTTGAATATCTTCCATACTAATGGGGATCTATAATAAATGCTAATACATTTACATCAAAAATAGAAATTTGGATGTAAAAAATAAAACGTATCCTTTAAAGCAATTAAGTAGAGGTTACTCAACAATCTCCAACTGCCTGTAGAACTCAAATCATGTAATTGGTATGCACTCTGATGTTAATCAGGTGTTCTTGTGTTTTTTGAGTACTGTTTACAAATATTTTGTTCTGTTAATCTAATGTTACTGAGTTTACAAGTTATGATTGTTTAATATTTTAAAGTCTAACATTTATTAGACGAGCTGTTGTAACTTGATTCTATTATGCTTGACTTCTTTGCTTAAAATAGTAAAGTAGTAGCCTGACACTGATATTTGAGTAAAAAACATTTGATTTGTCTATGTTGTGCTGATATAGAATGATTACTTTTTTGCAAGTTACGACTACTTAATAAAAACAGCAAATCCCTTCCTCATCCTCGTTGTGGAGTATGGCGGCCCCCTCAAAACACGGGCTCAAAAAACACCCAAATACGTCCTTTTAGAAATGACAAACATCTCAGTGTAGTGATGCACGTCTTTAGATTTTGTACACATGAAATTGTTTCATTCCGAACTTTATCCGCAATGTTATATTTCCTTTTGCGCGACTCGAGATGTTTCCCCTATCCAGCTGTTCCATTCTCTGTGTAGCCTGCTGCTTCAGGTAACTGCCAAACTAAAGGAAACACTAACATAAAGTGTCTTAACAGGGTGTAGGTTGGGCCACCACGAGTCGCCAGAAAAGCTTAAATGCGCCTTGACATAGATTCTACAAGTGTCTGGAACTTCTTGTGTGGAAGCACCATAGGCTTTCAATATACTTTGTATCCCTCATTTACTCAAGTGTTTCCTTTATTTTGTCAGTTACCTGTACAGTAGAATGGACAGAGAGGCATCACTTGAGTCGCAACAAAATGGAATATAACACTGCTGATAAAGTTAGGAATGACAACATTTCATGTGTACAACATCTAAAGACCTGCATCATGGTGTTTTTGGAGCCTTTGTTCATGTTTTCTGTGGGCCCCTATACTACACAATGAGGAAGTGATTTGCTGTTTGGGGTAAGTTTCTCAAAAACATGTGAAATCACCACAAAAGGTGTCCGGACCCTTCTATAACATGCAGTTTATATCAAAAATAGAGGTTTGGTTGTAAAGAAATAAAACATCTCCTTTAATGAGTTAGGCAATGACTTTTAATTATGTATAGCCCTAGCCCCTATATCAGTGTGAATGCCATAGCCTACGTTTAACAATGCATTTCCATGTTGAAGCAATGCAATTAGAACAATATTTTGCAAATGGGGCAGGCTATTTAACTAGGCTGTAACGGACTAGCATTTGAATTGGAGTTGACGACGACGCAACACGTAAAATACTGTAAATACGCAACTTGAAGCAACCGCATATTTAACCATGGAGCACGTTCTGATTGGCCAGTGAGGGGCCAAGCCTTGACACACCAACAACTTGTTTATCCATCCAAACCCAGTCCTTCTGCGCCACCGCCAGCAACTGCGCCCATAACTGTGGTGGTGAAAATAGCGAAGATATTTCTGACACACCCCCGAACCTATAGCGCTACTGCCAGCGCATAACTTTACCATGCGTTCGGTTTGTTAAAATAGAGCCCCAGCAGAAATTCTGAGCCACTGAACCCGCTTGATTATGTTAAATGACTATTTTAGCCGAGATGCTTGGATTCAACAAAGAGGTATTCAGGCCAGCTGAAGCACAGTTTTCTCCTCCAGAAAGAGAGTTTAATCCTAAAAGCTGTATTTGTTATAGTCACTTTGTAGAATCAATCAAATCATGAGATTAGATGATGTTAACTATAAACACCATATTAGAAGAGTAGTGAATTCGGCATATGACAAAATTAAAACGACAGTGAGTAAAGTAGTTATTTAACTGTAGAAATAATTCAACAGAGAAAAACAATGAAGAGACATTGTTCAGTAATTTCACTCTCTGCAACTCATAATTAGATACATATTTGATTTGCAAGGCAGTGCTTTTCCACATGCAAGTGTCTCTGTCAGTGAAATGAATAGGGAAAGGAAGGCAAGGCTGGGATGAGGAGGGAAGGAGGACAAAGGTATGTGTGACCAGAGCCCCTCCGCAGAGTCCTCCTCAGTATCAGGTGAAAGAATAACAGCAGTGCTGCTCACTGGATACAGCCGCTCCGCTACTTCAACAACATTACAACATTCTTCAGTGGCATTCAAAAATATTTAGAGAGGGAGGGATGGAGAGAAACCCAAGACAAACACATAGACCTGGGAGGGCTAACTGGGTCTGAAGGAAGAGCTGCCAACAGGAGCTACTGCTTCTGTGGTGCACAGGAATGTGTACAAGCACACCACTATATCCCATCCAAACCTGGACTGGGGTAGACGTACAGTAACATAGTAAATATAAATCCGTGACACTCCAATTAGTATGATATGTTACGTTTCGTACGGTATGTATTCATTTGTGGATGTCCACCCTCCATTTCATATGACATGTAACAAATTGCATTTCGTAAAATATGCTGCGAATTTGAAAAACGTATTATATGTTACGAATTCCAATTTATTATGGCTAACGTTACCTAGGTGGCTAGCGTTAGCTAGGCTAGGGGTTAAGGTTAACGGTTAGGTTAAAGGGTTAGGGTTAACATGCTAACCTTTGGGTGTGATGTGGTAAGGTTGGACAGTACACTTGAAAAAACAACACACACAGTCTAAAAAATTCACTCAGGAACAGACTGCACACGGTAAACGATTCAAATGTTGCATACGACAGCAGAATACACACCTCTTTTAACAGGGAAATCACAATGAGTAAATTGGACACACCTGAGTGTCGTTAATGTCTCCAGGATGGTCTCTGCCGACCTCTGGTGACAGGTGGAACCATGACATTGGGATGCTAGACATTCGTGTTATACACCCACACTTCCACCCCGACTAACCACCCTACGTTTGTAAAATGTACTGTTACGTCTAGTCTATGAGACCTCTCTCTCTCTCTCTCTCTCTCCCTCTCTGGTGCGGTAAGCATTGGACATTTGGAGCAGAAACACTAATGATGCTGTGTGTAGCTGTTACTTTCGTGCTCACTTCCCCCTGACGTCTCACCACCTGTCTCTCTCCACTGCTTTCTCAGCACTACTCAAAGTCAGCTAGGACAACACTGACAGGCACATAGCCACTGTGCTTATCTGACCTCTGATTCTGCTGTTTCACACTGGCAAGTTCATTTAAGATCAATGCTGTCAGATAATGATACCCTGCCTGCCAATGTGATATAAACATGCATTAGTTCTGTACAGACCTGTGTGGTGTGGAGCCCAGCCTAGTAGCAGATTGCTGCTTGCCTATATGACTGCAGGCTATTAAAGGTGCAAGTCAGAACACTGTATAAATGTAATCTGGTGTTACATTTACAACATTATCAAAGTCAGGAGGGTGTGCTTGCTGCCAACCACTTGTATCAGTGGGAAACCTTGTGCCAAAAAAGTCCAATCCAAACAGACAAAGGAGTGATTTATGCAAAGGTGAATTGGGAGAGTTTTTAAATTGGTCCTGTGTCACAATATTGTATTATATATTTCATAGTATGATATTCGATAATGTTCTCTATTCCCTCCAAAAATAACTCTTTCTTATCACAAAGGTGTAATTGTGAGGTTCACAAAAAAAGCCTGTGAATAAAAAACACTGTGAAAGTTTATGGACTTAGCTTTTGGTTTGTGTATCCTGGGCAGCGCATGCATTTTGTCAACTAGAGGTTACACATTTCAACTGCAGATCATTAAAGGGGTCTTTTTGACAAATGTAAAATGTAAGTGTTTCTGGCGAGGTGTTGTTCATGGTAATGAGAGTGACTGAGTGGCAGATAAAGCCTCTTTTCATTGAGTGCTTTGGGGCAACAGAGTGGACCTGCGAGGCAATGAAAATACAGCAGGGAAAGTATTTCCTGAAATGAAACTCTATCTGATTGGCTTCTAAACAGTAGAATGTAGACGCGCTTAGGGATCATCGGTAAAGTTCTGTTTTTGAGTTGTTTCTAGAGTGGTTGGCAAAATAAAAAAAATAGTTTACATCCAAATAATTTTGTTGTATTATGGTGACACATTCATCAGAATCTGACAGCCTAACGGTTCAGTTACATGGTTGAGAAGGAGAGTTCTTTAGAATGAACAATAACAGCATTGTGGAAAAAAATCTAATAAAAACACCCACAATATTGGTTTAAAGAAATGTACACTGTACAATTCAATGATTTCCATCTGAAGCGTTCAGACTGTGGCAGGGCCACTCTATTGCCGAGCGGCCTTCCTTCAGAGGAGATGAGTGGAGTGCCAGCCAAGGACGACATGGGCGTTACTAAAGATACATGGTGTCGCGGTGGAAGTCATAATCCGTAGCTTTCCTGTGATGGCTAGTTTCAAAGAGCCCAGCTGGTTTTGGGTTTCCACCGAGGCAGCTGGGCTCAGAGGGCCTGTGGTCCCCTTCAGTTCCCTTTGAAAGAAGATAGTCAAGCTGAGTCCTTCATGGGGCCCCTTGGACCCTGCCACTGAAGATGTGCACAGCAGACATACAGTGAGTCTATTCCCTAGGGCATGCTGCTGAAGAGGCATCAACAACAGACAGAAAGCTTGCAAAGAGCAGCTGGAGGACTCAGGGAAACAGGTGAGCACTTAAATCACCCCTTCCAGGGGAAAGAATTGGGAGTGGACTGTCTGGGACCAGGATGGGAAGTCAGCCATACCAGGTGCCATACTAGTATGGATGGATAGTAGAATGGCATAGAGGGGTAGCTGAATGGTCCAAGGGAGTGAATGTGGCACAGAGATAGGGCAGGTTGTGTGTGGAGCCTGATTAATTCTAGGAGAGAGGTACCTGGCAAGTTGACTGAGTCCATTTACTTTCCCTGCAGAGGAAGCTGACAACTTTAGGAAAAGCCTTGACAGTGCGTTGATTGGGTCTTTTCACCAATCTCTCTGATCTACACTTTTTCAATCGGGGAAGGTTTCAGGGTTGAAATGGTTTCCTTGTATTTTCCCTGGCCACACAGTCAGTGGAAAACAGGTCTGAAGCCCGTTTTGCTTGGCAAGGTAGCTCCGTTTTATTTGGAGGCCTCTGCTAAAGGATGAGTAGCACTGCTCGCCTGGAGCGGGCCCAAAACCTTTAGAGATCACACAGGCACTAAAATCCATGTGTGAGATGTATAAACAGCATCCAGTGTTTATTTTAGGCATAAGCTCCCTCAGCAGGTACCTCATACAGCTCCACACCGGAAAGAGAGAGGAGCAGGCCTCTAACATTCCTGTTTCAGGTGTAAGAGTACTGTGTTCCTCTTGCCGGCAAGGTGGAAAAATCTTCCCTTGAGCAAGGTAGTTAACCCCGCAACAACTGCTCCCCATCTTCCATCTGGGCAGGCTGGAGAAACTGCTCCCCTTCCATCTTCCATCTGGGCAGGCTGGCGAAACTGCTCCTATTCTGTCCTCCATCTGTGCAGGCTGGAGAAACTGCTCCTCTTCCGTCCTCCATCTGGGCAGGCTGGAGAAACTGCTCCCCTTCCATCTTCCATCTGGGTAGGCTGGAGAAACTGCTCCCCTTCCGTCTTCCATCTGGGCAGGCTGGAGAAACTGCTCCCCATCCGTCTTCCATCTGGGCAGGCTGGAGAAACTGCTCCCCTTCCGTCTTCCATCTGGGCAGGCTGGAGAAACTGCTCCCCTTCCATCTTCCATCTGGGCAGGCTGGAGAAACTGTTCCCCTTCCATCTGGGTAGGCTGGAGAAACTGCTCCCCTTCCATCTTCCATCTGGGCAGGCTGGAGAAACTGCTCCCCTTCCATCTTACATCTGGGCAGGCTGGAGAAACTGCTCCTCTTCTGTCCTCCATCTGGGCAGGCTGGAGAAACTGCTCTCCTTCCATCTTCCATCTGGGCAGGCTGGAGAAACTGCTCCCCCTTCCATCTTCCATCTGGGCAGGCTGGAGAAACTGCTACTCTTCCATCTTCCATCTGGGCAGGCTGGAGAAACTGCTCCCCTTCCATCTTCCATCTGGGCAGGCTGGAGAAACTGCTCCTCTTCTGTCCTCCATCTGGGCAGGCTGGAGAAACTGCTCCTCTTCCATCTTCCATCTGGGCAGGCTGGAGAAACTGCTCCTCTTCTGTCCTCCATCTGGGCAGGCTGGAGAAACTGCTCCTCTTCCATCTTCCATCTGGGCAGGCTGGAGAAACTGCTCCTCTTCTGTCCTCCATCTTGGCAGGCTGGAGAAACTGCTCCTCTTCCATCTTCCATCTGGGCAGGCTGGAGAAACTGCTCCTCTTCTTTCCTCCATCTTGGCAGGCTGGAGAAACTGCTCCCCTTCCATCTTCCATCTGGGCAGGCTGGAGAAACTGCTCCTCTTCTGTCCTCCATCTGGGCAGGCTGGAGAAACTGCTCCTCTTCCATCTTCCATCTGGGCAGGCTGGAGAAACTGCTCCTCTTCTGTCCTCCATCTGGGCAGGCTGGAGAAACTGCTCCTCTTCCATCTTCCATCTGGGCAGGCTGGAGAAACTGCTCCTCTTCTGTCCTCCATCTTGGCAGGCTGGAGAAACTGCTCCTCTTCCATCTTCCATCTGGGCAGGCTGGAGAAACTGCTCCTCTTCTGTCCTCCATCTGGGCAGGCTGGAGAAACTGCTCCTCTTCCATCTTCCATCTAGGCAGGCTGGAGAAACTGATCCTCTTCTGTCCTCCATCTTGGCAGGCTGGAGAAACTGCTCCTTCAGTCTCTCACTTTTTTTTCTCAGTTGAATGCATTCAATTGTGCAACCCCTTTCCCTTCCTTCAGTTAGAGTCTGAATCTGAAATGTAACAATGTTTCTGTTCATTTTATTTCAATGTAGATGTTGCGATCATTGCTACCAGGGAGCTGGTGGGTTTATGTACCCTGAACCCCATCAACACTCCTGTACAGTCATACCTACAAATAAACATTGGGAGGGGTGCTGGAGGTGCAGGGTCCAGTTACCCTCCTCCCCCTGCACTGGACAAGTAGAAGGGTTTAATGATGTGTTCTTTAAGGGCTTCCATCGTACAGACATATGAATGTTGTGAATATTGAACATCTTCTGATACTGTACCAGTGGTGGTGCATGGATAGAAACGAGGAGCCGAGAAGTGGAAGTCAGCAGGATCCTCTACATTATGAGTAGACATTGGGAAATACACCTTCTACTGAAAAAATAATGATCTTTCTGTTGAAAAACAATCATCTTTGAGCTCTATCTGTGAGCAGTGATTATGATGGTAAGTAGTGACGGTTGAGGTGGTTGAAATCGGAGCCTGGAGGATTTTCAGAGTCCAGGAAAGGCAGGTCTGCTGGTACCATTCCATTCTGTGAGTGATTGTGTCCACAAATAAGACTGAATATACACTTATTGTACTGTACAAAATATGACATAGACTAACCAGGTGAAATATATGATCTCTTATTGATGTAACTTGTTAAATCCACTTCAATCAGTGTAGAGGAAGGGGAGGAGACAGGTTAAAGAAGGATTTTTAAGCCTTGAGACAATTGGGACATGGATTGTGTATGTGTGCCATTCAGAGGGTGAAGACAAAATATTTACAAAGTGCCTTTGAACAGGATATGGTAGAAGGTGTCAGGCGCACAGGTTTGTGTCAAGAAATGCAACGCTGCTGAGTTTTTCACGCTCAACAGTTTCCCTTGTGTATCAAGAATGGTCCACCACCCAAAGGACATCCATCCAACTTGACACAACTATGGGAAGTGTTGGAGTCAACATGGACCAGCATCCCTTTAGAACGCTTTTGACACCTTGTAGAGTCCATTCCCCCAACGAATTGAGGCTGTTGCAACTGAATATTAGGACGTTCTCAATGTTTTGTACAGTCAGTATAGATACAGTCCTGAGGCAAGGTTCTGTTCAGATTTTAGTGTTCAGAGAAAATATGGAAAGCATCTTGTCCAGATATTCAGTGAGCAAGTTATAGGTAGGCCTATTAGATTGTACAATATGAAATATACAACATGGTTACTATGCATCTTTGGTGATTTTAGTGGTGTATGTATGTATATGTTGAAACATGTAGTTCTGAAAAGAGAAAACATCACACAGTCCTTGGCCCGAAGGAATGAGGCACTGCTATTTCTTTACAGGCGAGATTCAAAGGTTAAACCGTCGCCAGAGGGTAGAGTCTGTGCCAAGTCCCCTTCCTGATCATTCGGTATTGACTCTTCAATAAAATGTCAAAGTTCAGGAGCAAAATCAGGAGTCGCTGAAAGGAAGAATCCAGGTTTGTGCTACTAACAATAAAACATCTCCCCACCATAGGTCCATGTATTCAATAGTAATGCTCTCATCATGACTTCATCCAAATAGATGTTCTCCACAGACTGTACAGTAAACAGGACAGATCATAAAACAGCTAATGAGGAGCGTCTTGAGGAGATGTATGTTCTGTGACATGTTGTTTCAGACAATATAGCATGTGTTTTTGTTACTCCATCTATTTGTTGGTGGAGGGAAAAATGGTCGATTTTTTTTTTTTAGATGAACCTCTGTGCTTCAAGTCAAAGTCTGTATATTGTCATTGTCAGCTGTCCTGGGAACCCAAATGTTTTCATGTCCTGTCACTTCACTGACACTGTGTCTTATCACTATGTCTCTTGCACTGTACATGTTAAAAGATTCATTACACAATAATCACGCGGCACATTTTTTCCAGTGAGGCCGGTTGTGTGGGCACCTAGAGTTACAGCCACTTCTGAGGCTGGTGTTAGTGGTCCATTAAGCACTGGTAATTAAAGTGTGGCTGTGAATGGCATGGGCATCGTTACTCTCCCTGGACTGTACAAATGAGTCGGCCTGAAAGCACGTCTTTCTCTTATAGTCCACCCTCATTACCAGAATATAAGGAAAGTGGTTTGGCAATGGTGGAGAAAGCAGTCCTAGTAAACCTTTCCATGTCGACTTTAAACAGTATGTAACATGTTCACTATACTGTAGCTTTTCTCTCTCTCCTCTTCGCTGACTTTATGTTCTCTTTTCCATCTCAGTCAGTAAACTTGTCCCAAACTGATTGAAGGACATAATACACATATCAACAGAGCAGTGGCACATTGTAGACTTCTGAAATCACATATATTCAACACTTTCTTCACATCATCAAACCTTCTTGTTTTCCCACCATCTTTTAGCGAACTCTCATGAGCTAACCCTTACAGTAAGTGTCCCCCCTTCAGTCTTACAGTAGGTGTCCCCCCTTCAGTCTTACAGTAGGTGTCCCCCCTTCAGTCTTACAGTAGGTGTCCCCCCTTCAGTCTTACAGTAGGTGTCCCCCCTTCAGTCTTACAGTAGGTGTCCCCCTTCAGTCTTACAGTAGGTGTCCCCCTTCAGTCTTACAGTAAGTGTCCCCCCTTCAGTCTTACAGTAAGTGTCCCCCCTTCAGTCTTACAGTAAGTGTCCCCCCTTCAGTCTTACAGTAAGTGTCCCCCCTTCAGTCTTACAGTAAGTGTCCCCCCTTCAGTCTTACAGTAGGTGTCCCCCCTTCAGTCTTACAGTAAGTGTCCCCCCTTCAGTCTTACAGTAGGTGTCCCCCCTTCAGTCTTACAGTAGGTGTCCCCCCTTCAGTCTTACAGTAGGTGTCCCCCCTTCAGTCTTACAGTAAGTGTCCCCCCTTCAGTCTTACAGTAGGTGTCCCCCCTTCAGTCTTACAGTAGGTGTCCCCCCTTCAGTCTTACAGTAAGTGTCCCCCCTTCAGTCTTACAGTAAGTGTCCCCCCTTCAGTCTTACAGTAGGTGTCCCCCCTTCAGTCTTACAGTAGGTGTCCCCCCTTCAGTCTTACAGTAAGTGTCCCCCCTTCAGTCTTACAGTAGGTGTCCCCCCTTCAGTCTTACAGTAGGTGTCCCCCTTCAGTCTTACAGTAGTTGTCCCCCTTAAGTCTTACAGTAAGTGTCCCCCCTTCAGTCTTACAGTAAGTGTCCCCCCTTCAGTCTTACAGTAGGTGTCCCCCTTCAGTCTTACAGTAAGTGTCCCCCCTTCAGTCTTACAGTAAGTGTCCCCCCTTCAGTCTTACAGTAAGTGTCCCCCCTTCAGTCTTACAGTAGGTGTCCCCCTTCAGTCTTACAGTAGGTGTCCCCCCTTCAGTCTTACAGTAAGTGTCCCCCCTTCAGTCTCACAGTAGGTGTCCCCCCTTCAGTCTTACAGTAGGTGTCCCCCCTTCAGTCTTACAGTAGGTGTCCCCCCTTCAGTCTCACAGTAGGTGTCCCCCCTTCAGTCTTACAGTAGGTGTCCCCCCTTCAGTCTTACAGTAGGTGTCCCCCCTTCAGTCTTACAGTAGGTGTCCCCCCTTCAGTCTTACAGTAGGTGTCCCCCCTTCAGTCTTACAGTAGGCTTATGTCTATGTGTGTTCCAGCTGCTACTACAGAGATTCTCTCAAAGGACATACATAGACAAATACTTTCCATACCTTAGAGCAGTGAGCAGTGAGCAAAGGCAAAGACTAAAGCCTCTGGGAGGTCCCATTTACAATTTTAGAGAGTGGGAATAGCCTCAACATCTGGTTCAAACATGATGAGATGCCTTACCAGAACTAGGGTGGACTATAAGAGAAAGACGTCCCTTACCAGAACTGTCCCTTTGGGTATAGGTGGTTACAGCACATTTTGTGCATGTGTTCTGGGTGTATTGAAAGTAGTTTAGAGTTGATGGCAAAGGTTAAATAGTACTCTAATAGTTAAGAACCGGTCAAACAGCGTTATACATCTAACATATTGAGGGTGAAATGCATCATGATGAACTTGAAGTAATTGAAATTAATAATGTATTTCAGTTACTGTAAATGGACTGGTAGACTTGCTGACTTTGAAGTTATCAAATAAATGACACATTGCATTCAACATTGGAGTGATTACGACTGTCTTTTCACAACAACAAAAAACAAACTCGGAAAATGACATTAGGCTTTCAGAGTTTCAGGGCATTTAGCCTTGCCAACCTCAATATAACAACAGTAAAACTATTACAACCTGAAAAGAGTTGGCAATGGCAGCTGGTCAGAGCGGAGGCAGTAAAACCCAGCCTTATTGGATGCTACAGTATACAGCCACATCCAGCATTTGATTGGATTTCAATGGCATTTCGTGGCATCAGACACAGCAGGTCTATCAACCCTGATGTGCCAGCCCATCACCCACATTCTTTATTCTCCAGTTTAACAATTTCATATTTGTTTTTCTGACCTCCCTCTGTGTGCTTGACTGAATATATGCTGTTGTAACAAAAGCTTAATAGCTCAGTCTAATTACTTTCCCACCAGTGTGCCCTAGCTGTGCCTCCCTACTGTGCCTCCCGACAGTTTTGGGTCCTTTTCAAACACCCGTCTGTAAGGCATCACTTGGAACACTTGGATCACTTGGAACATTTCTGAAGATATAGCTGAATTTAGTGTCACTTGAAAGAATATATTTCCTTGCCTTCATAATTAAATAAAAATCACAATCTGGAGGCCTAGTGGGCAGTAAATCACTGCCACGTTTATTGGGCCTGCCAGCTTGTTAAAGAAAATCACAGACAGTGGACGGCTCTGGCATGGGGGAGTGCTTGGGAGATGTGGGGAAGGACATTTTTCAGCTGGACTTAATCAGCACCCCATCACTGTTACAGAGACAGGGATTCTCCTAAGGTGAGATGTCTGGACCTGCTTTTTTATCTAAATAGATGGCCATGAAATGAAAAAATCTGGTTCCTTTATGAATCTTCGGAACACAAAAAGCCCAACTCTTGACCTATGTGGACAATGTTGACAATGCAAGTCTATACAAAACACAGTAGTGTAAAGGGCACTGAGGACTTCTGCAAAATAAAAGTCAATGACAGGAAAGGAGCTTTCCACGTTGATTCATTTACATGGCCATACACTCAATCATTGCTCTATAATAAAGGTGACATAAAGCTGGATTACAACCTGTCTGGTGAATGATTTTGTTCTCTTATGCAAAATAATGTAGACTATTCATGATATGTTTTTTTAAACAGCTGATACCTTAAATCAAGGCAATCTTGGAAGGCACAACAGACAAATATCTAGGCATGGGTTTGAGTAAATGAATGTATTACCAGAACATTATCTTTGGATAATCTTTTATTTGGGAGAAGGGACAACACAAACACACCACCATAATGTTTCTGCTATGGAGCACAGTAAAAATGTCTTGAAGCAAAGAAAAAGTACGCGGACACAGTATAGACTTAAGCTCCTGGTGCCCCGCTTTTCTGTCAATAGGTATCTGAGTGACACACACAGTGACACACTCGCTCCCAGTCATGATTCAGTGCTTTAGAGACACTGGACTTGACTGCTTCTAGATGGTAGTTTATAATGGCCAAGCTCCTTGTTTTACTTGGTGAGCCTCTCCCCCCTCATTGAGCTATTTTACTACCTGTTATGTTATATAAATAACTCTAACAGCCTTTAAGTAAAACAAATCATGAGGAAGGTATGAGTCTCGGCTGAGGAATATTTGTTCACCTCAGAAGGGTAAAGAATATGCTGGAGGAAGGATATCTTATCCTCACCCCAACTGGTTGTTCTCTCCTCTCGATAGAAGGATCTGGGACGTGTGCCAGAAACACTCAAAATAAAGAAATGAGAAGAATTTAATCCCCGTCAAAAACATGCCAACGCCAGAAAGAGAGATTAAAGGCTGCTTTCAAAAGCAAGACAATAATCCCATTTATTCCATGAGACATTTTCCCCATTCATTTGAGACACTTTCCTAGGTTGGTTATGAAAATTGATTTCTTGTTTTTGGTTGATATCGTTTTACGCAGTATATGTGCCACTGTGGAATTCCTCGTGCCAGAGATAATTTAAGGTAGCTTTGTCAGGATGTGAGGAGTGCTGAGGGTGAAATGGTGGGAGTAGATAAAAAGTCCACTACTCTCACAGTTTATATACAAAAATAGAAGAAACAGGACCTGAGCAGAGCTGTTATCCAGAGTAAAGCTTAGTTAAATTGTACCGCTTGAGAGGAAAGCAGACAAAAGAAGTATGCTGAAACAGAGATCTCTTTAGGCTACTGTACTTACAATTGACTTGAAATAACTTATAAGTTGGTATGTCTGATGTGTCAGGAAAAAGTGTTTGGTGAAAATACTACATTTTCTACCTAAAGTATTTGCAATGTTCATTATGTTCATTATTGGTCAGAAGTAAAAATCTGCTGGGAAGGTGGAAATATGTTTTTATTTGATTTTACCGTCAATGGTTTAGAAGCTGCAGTATCTTCCTAGGTTTAACCTTCTCTGTAAATGTTTGATATGCGCTGTCCTGTTTGGATACCTGTGGGGAATGTGAAAGAAACCTAGACTTTTCAGAGCAGAAGAGAAGGGTGCTCAAGTTCCAGATGCAGGACAAAGAAAAGTTGGGTTCCAATCTTAGTTGAAGTGAAAATCAATCCGCATTATGTCAGTCTTCCCATCATTGTACACAGAATGTTTAGGTGGGCTGCTGTGCACTACTGCCCTGCATGTCAAAGGCCCATTCTTCAAGCATTGCTTCCCTCTGCTGTCTGTTCTGGTCTGTTGTATGTGATAATAATATAACAATTTAGGTCTATTATTTTTGTTGAGATATTTCATTTTTATTAATACTCAGATATAAATATAGTGTAAATTAATTATGTTGTTGTATTTCCTTTTCACATCGTGAGGAAGAAAGAGAGCCCTCTCACCAGTTACATGTGCTCCTCTCTTTGCCAGATGGCTCAAATGTATGTACCAGATTTGTGAACAGGGCTGCGTTCAGTATGTTCTTACGTTCTAGAAAGAATGGGTTGTACTACAATCTTGGTTTTACAAATGAAGAATGAGAGTTCTTACTGTGCTATAAGCTGTCTCCAGGCAGCACCACTGAATAATTTTCAATTCTGCAACCACCCAAGTTACGTCTTGGCCACAGCAGGCAGTGATTGGCCCCTCTGGGCCATGACGCATATTGCCCCGCCCCTGAGGATATAATATGCACTGCCCTGCCTGACAATGTCACTCTAGCGACCCATTCAGCCAGCAAGGCCGCATTAGTAAGAACTCTCGTTCTTCATTTGTAAAACCAGTTATAGTACAACCCATTCGTTTTTTTACTTCATTTCGAACTTGAGTTCTTACTTTGCTATAGTGTATATAACCAACCTTGCTGGTCAGCAGGACCTGCACCGCTGTGCAGCCTGCCGGATACAGTCAAGTGGTCTATAGAGAATACCCCTGATATAACAAACTCAAGACCGGGATAAGACAGGCAAAGCCTGCAGGCTATGTGATACATTTAATAAGAAATCGGTAACACAGGCCATTGTAAAGACTAACCTACACCTACGGCTACGCACTGGTAGAAGGGATTATAGTGTGGACATGTAAGGCCTAAAGGGAAGTGTACAGTACATGTTTTGTGGGAACTAACGTCTAGCTGCAGACTATAGAACCTGACAAAAGTGTGAGGTGTAGCCCAAGTAGGGCCCAAGATGTTTCCACACCTCTAGTAGAATGCGCTTTAAGTCCCTCTGGGGGAGCCTTCCCTGCAGAGGAGTATGCCAAAGAGATACAGTAGCTTCAACTATCCAGCCAGATAGTAGTTATCTGGACAAAGCCTTGAACCTGTGCTTGTGTACCAAAGCACACAAACAACTGGTCAGAGTGGTGCATGACTGGTGCAAAGAGAAGGCCGCTAGGTCACCTACCCTCTTTGCAGAGGCAAGGGCTAATAGTAAACAAGAGGAATACAAATGTATTGTGTCTATAGGCTCAAAAGGAGGGTTAGTTAACACATCCAGAACTGTAACCAAATCCCATCTGGGGAATAGAAAAGGTGTAGGCGAGCGGGGAATAGAAAAGGTGTAGGCGAGCGCAGACTAAGGGTGCCCTTCATAAACTGAGAGGCCAAAATGTGACTTCCGGAGGGCTTACCATCTATATCAGTGTGGCAAATAGACCTTCAATGTAGAAGGAGAAGGCATTTATCAAACAGACTGTGAAGGAAGCTAAACATTTTACCAATACTGCAGTGCAGTGGTTCTTCACTAGGCGCCTCGCACCAGCGTGTAAACGCTTGCCACCTGTTTGCGTGAAGAGATGTTGTTGAAGGAGCCCTAGCACTCTGTTTAGTCTCTATAACCGCCAGAGGTAAACCGTCACTTAAAAGACGTTCCCGTTCTGGTACCAAGCGACCAGCTTCCATTTGGGGATAGGAGAGATGGAATATATCCCCTCCAGTCTGAGACAGAAGGTCTGTGCTTAACGGGAGTGTCTAAGGCGCTCCGGACACCATTGAACTCAGGTCTGCAAACCAAGTCTGTGAGGGCCAAAACGGGGCCACCAGTATCAGCTTCAGCTTATGCTCCCTCACTGTCTAAGACCTGTTGTAGCAGGGGAATTGGAGGAAATGCATATGGACGAGCTCATGGGCCAGGACATCGCGAGACAACGGTGGGTTGTTGTTCAGAATGGAATACCAAAGAGGGCAGTGTGTTACTCTTCGAGATGCGAACAGATCTACATGGGTTCGTCCGAACTGTTGCCAAATCGCCTCTATCACCTTTGGGTGGATACACCACTCCGCAGACTGAGGCTTGGCATTAGACAATAGGCTGCAACTAGATTCAACCGGCCTGGAATGTGTGCTACTGACAGTGAGCGCAGGTGTGTGTGTGCCCACAGATGTTTCCGTGATGCCACCTGGTGCATGGCCAGTGAGCGGACTCCGCCCTGGCAATTGACATAAGCGATCGAGGCTGAGAAGTCGGAACAAATCAGAATTTGATGCTCCTCTATCCTGGGGGCAAAATGTAATATGGCCAGGTGAATCTTTTCCAGCTCCAAAACATAGATATGACGATTTTTGTGTTCTACCCACTGACTGTTCATTATGCGTCCCTCGTAAACTGCCCCCGATCCCCTCAGGGAGGCGTCAGTCTTTATGACAACCCCCAAGGCTACTGACCCAGCTCGATCCCAGCTGAGAGCATGCTTGGGTTTTTCCAGAAGGATAGGCTGTGGCGACATTGCCGCTTAATGGTTAATAGACCGATAACGGTCTCTGTTGGATGAATGTGTTGGTTTGCTGGAGAGGTCTCATGCGTAATAGGCCGTGTGGTAAGACTGCTGATGCTGCAGCCATCAGCCCCAGTAGAACCCAAGCCCGGCGAGCCCTGTCGTGTGTGTGCTGCAGTCAGAATGTACCTATGTCTGGTGACTGTTAGAAGAGCATGCACAGACAGAGAGTTCAGCTGCAAGCCTAAGAAGCTTGTTTGTTGGAACCTAGATTGCAGATATGATTATGCAACATCCTGGTGTGTCTCGGCCAATTCTCCCGACTTCGCTATTATAAGACAGTCGTATAGATAGCACATAGATAGCACATGATCCGTATCCCCTGTGATTGTAGTGGGGGGGGGGGGGGTGATAGCTGCATTCACGCAAACGGTGACGCAGCAAAGGATTAATCTTATGCCGAATGGGAGGACACAAAACTTGTATTCTTTGTTCTGAAATAAGAACCTGAGAAATTTCCTGTGCCTTTCCACTAAAGGTATGTGAAAGAACGTGTCCTTCAGGTCCACAATGGTGAAATAATCTGCCTCTCTGACCGCTTTGAATAGGGGCTGCTTGAGCTGAAACTGTGCGGGCAAGACACCAGTGAACCCCAGTGGACTGCCAGCGAACTGCAATGCATAACCTTTCTAAATTGTATTCAGTCCCCAAGTGGTAGCTGGGCATGCGTGTTTCCGCACACTCAGTCAGCTGGACAGGTCTACTCTTTCTATTAGATAGAGCAGGGCTGTGGATTGATTGGGAATATCTGACTATAGACAGAGGCTGCTGTGCAGTTTGCTGATTTAGATTTGGACTGTTCAGCCAAGTCACAGGCAGAGGCTGCTGTGCAGTTTGCGAATTTAGATTTGGACTGTTCAGCCAAGTCACAGGCAGAGGCTGCTGTGCAGTTTGCTGATTTAGATTTGGACTGTTCAGCCAAGTCACAGGCAGAGGCAGCTGCATGACTGGAATTAAACTGTGTGTCTCGGTGATAACTGTCCCAACCTTACAGTAGGTTTGGCTTTGGGCTCATGGAATCTTTCTCTAGGGCCATGACGCTTGTAAGAACAAGTGGATAGGGGGCAGTAGAATGTGTGGGACACAGGAGTGTGTACACTTAGTGTGTGTTGGAGGGATGTGTGGAAGTGTGTGTCTTGTGTGCACACATACCGGACGGCTTTTGCTGGCAGTGGGTAATGTGTCGCTAGTCTTCTCTTTCGTGATGCTACCTGGCGTGGAGCGGATTTCTCTGACTGTAGGATACAACATGAAGTCGCTCCCAGGAAGGCTCTCAGGCCCTCTGCGGTTTCTTCCCTCTGTAAGCCTGGGCAGCATGCTGCTGCTGAGGGCAGCAAGGATTGCGGTTCCAGCCTCTCGCACTAGCTGCTGGAGCGGCGCGGGACACCTCAGACATCTGTCCTGGAAGCACTCGCAGAGTGACGGCGAGATGTCTTGGCGAGGCTGGTTGGAATGAGGTTGTGGGTCAGGGAAAGGAGCCCGGGGCCTGCGGGGCATGACAGCCTTGAAGGCTGCAGACTCCTTCTGTTCTGCTCAAACTTGTGTGTGATGGTCTCCACAATAGGCCCGAAGAGCCCAGGGCCAAGATTCGCAAAACCTTCTTGAGAAGAAATGTATTCTTAACTGCCATGTTTTCCTTAACTATAGACTTAAGGAGAAAGTTAAGTTGCTATTTCTCAAAAAGGTTATTGGGGGCCTCCCGAGTGGCGCAGCGGTCTAAGGCATTGCATCGCAGTGACCAGGAGACCCAAGAGGCGGCGCAGAATTGGCCCAGCGTCGTCTGGGTTAGGGGAAGGTTTGGCCGGCTGGGATGTCCATGTCCCATCGCACTCTAGCGACTCCTTGTGGTGGCCGGGGACATGCACGCTGTCTTCAGTTGTCAATCTAAAATTAAATAAAAAATAAAAAATATCTTCCACTCAGTCGATGGCTTAGGCCATCCGATATCAAACAATTTAGATTAAAAATAAGTAAATATGAATTTACAGATAAGAATGGTGTCTTCGATAAACAGCGGTGGCTGAATAAAGAAATTGACACTCTCTTCTTCTTCTGTGAGGTTTAACAGTGGTTGGCATCCAATTTGCTGCATCACCGCCTCCAATTGAACTATAGTATAGATCCATTACACGTTCTGATACAAAATGAAAATATATATATACACACACTACTAGTCAAAAGTTTGGACACAACTGCTCATTCAAGGGTATTTCTTTATTTTTACTATTTTATACATTGTAGAATAATATTGAAGACATCAAAACTCTGAAATAACACGTATGAAATCATGCAGTAACCATCAAAACATATTTTATATTTGAGATTCTTCAAAGTAGCCACCCTTTGCATTGATGACAGCTTTGCACAGTCTTGGCATTCTTTCAAACAGCTTCACCTGGAATGCTTTTCCAAGGAGTTCCCACATATGAAGGAGTTCCCACATATGCTGAGCACTTGTAGGCTGCTTTTCCTTCACTCTGCGGTCCCACTCATCCCAAACCATCTCAATTGGGTTGAGGTCGGGTGATTGTGGCGGCCAGGTCATCTGATGCAGCACTCCATCACTCCTTCTTGGTCAAATAGCTCTTACAGTACACAGCCTGGTAGTGTGTTGGGTCATTGTCCTGTTGAAAAACAAATGATATTCCCACTAAGCCCAAACCAGATGGGATGGCGTATCGCTGCAGAATGCTGTCGTAGCCATGCTGGTTAAGTGTGCCTTGAACTCTAAATACGTTTTTTTTAATATTACAACTGCCTTGTACAGGGGCAGAACGACAGATTTCTACCTTGTCAGTTCTGGGATTCGATCTAGCAATGTGTCGGTTACTGGCCCAACACTCTAATCACTATGCTACCTTCTGCCCTGGAAAAGCACCCTGAAACCATCACACCGCCTCCTCCATTCTTCATGGTTGGAACCACACCATGAAGGCCGACTCTTTTCTCTGTATATATCAATGATGTCACTCTTGCTGCTGGTGATTCTCTGATCCACCTCTACACAGACGACACCATTCTGTATACTTCTGGCCCTTCTTTGGACACTGTGTTAACTAACCTCCAGACGAGATTCAATACCATACAACTCTCCTTCGATGGCCTCCAACTGCTCTTAAATGCAAGCAAAACTAAATGCAAGCAAAACTAAATGCATGCTCTTCAACCGATCGCTGCCCACACCTACCCACCCGTCCAGCATCACTACTCTGAACGGTTCTGACTTAGAATATGTGGACAACTACAAATACCTAGGTGTCTGGTTAGACTGTAAACTCTCCTTAAAGACTCACATTAAGCATCTCCAATCCAAAATTAAATCTAGAATCGGCTTCCTATTTCGCAACAAAGCATCCTTCACTCATGCTGCCATAGTCAGTTGTAAAACTGACTATTCTACCGATCCTTGACTTTGGCAATGTCATTTACAAAATAGCCTCCAACACTCTACTCAGCAAATTGGATGCAGTCTATCACAGTGCCATCCGTTTTGTCACCTAAGCCCCATATACTACCCACCACTGCGACCTGTATGCTCTCGTTGGCTGGCCCTTGCTTCATATCCGTCGCCAAACCCACTGGCTCCAGGTCATCTATAAGTCATTGCTAGGCAAAGCCCCGTTTTATCTCAGCTCACTGGTCACCATAGCAGCACCCACCCACAACACGCGCACCCGCAGGTCTATTTCACTGGTCACCCCCAAAGCCAATTCCTCCTTCGGCCGCCTTTCCTTCAAGTTCTCTGCTGCCAATGACTGAAACGAACTTCAAAAATCACTGAAGCTGGAGACTCATATCTCCCTCATTAACTTTAGGCACCAGCTGTCAGAGCAGCTCACAGATCACTGCACCCGTACACAGCCAATCTGTAAATAGCCCATCCAGCTACCTCATCACCATATTGTTATTTATTTGATTTATTTTGCTCCTTTGTACCCCAGTATCACGACTTGCACACTCATCTTCTGCACATCTATCACCCCAGTGTTTAATTTGCCATACTGTAATTATTTCGCCACTATGGCCTATTTATTGCCTTACCCCCCTTATCCTACCTCATTTGCACACACTGTATACAGACTTTCTCTATTGCATTATTGACTGTTTGTTTATTCCATGTGTTGTTTGTGTCGCACTGCTTTGCTTTATCTTGGCCAGGTCACAGTTGTAAAAGAGAACTTGTTCTCAACTTGCCTACCTGGTTAAATAAAGGTGAAATAAATAAATAAATAAATAAACACATGCGGAGATCATCTGTTCTCCTACTCTGCGTCTCACAAAGACACAGCGGTTGGAACCAAAAATCTCAAATTTGGACTCATCAGACCAAAGGACAGATTCCCACCTGTCTAATGTCCATTGCTCGTGTTTCTTGGCCCAAGCAAGTCTCTTCTTATTATATGTGTCCTTTAGTGGTTTCTTTGCAGCAATTCAACCATGAAGGCCTGATTCACAGTCTCCTCTGAACAGTTGATGTTGTGATGTGTCTGTTACTTGAACTCTGTGAAGCATTTATTTGGGCTGCAATTTCTGAGGCTGGTAACTAATAAACTTATCCTATGCAGCAGAGGTAATTCTGGGTCTTTCTTTCCTGTGGGAGCCAGTTTCATCATAGCGCTTGATGGTTTTGTGACATCACTTGAAGAAATGTTCCATATTGACTGACCTTTATGTATGATGGACTGTTGTTTCTCTTTGCTTATTTGAGCTGTTCTTGCCATAATATGAACTTGGCCTTTTACCAAATAGGACTTTCTTATATATACCACCCCTATCTTGTCACAACACAACTGATTGGCTCAAATGCATTAAGAAATTCCACAAATTAACTTTTAACAAAGTTTCATAGTTTTGATTTCTTCACTATTATACTACAGTGTAGAAAATAGTAAAAATAAAGAAATACCCTTGAATGAGCAGGTGTGTCCAAACTTTTGAATGGTACTGTATATATAATAATAATATATACATGTATTTAAATTACGCTACCAACTAACCCATTCGCGCAAAACTGAAAGTGCGAACCACCGCATTTAACCATGGCAAGGTGACTGGGAATATGGTTGAATACAAACAGTGTAGTTATTTCCTCCATAAGGCAATCAAAAAGGCAAAATGTCAGTACAGAGACAAAGTGGAGTCGCAATTCAACACGACACGTACGGTATATGGCAGGGTCTTCAGACAATCACAGATTACAAAGGGAAAACCAGCCACGTCGCGGACACCGCCATCTTGCTCCTGGACAAGCTGAACATCTTCTTCGCCGGCTTTGATGATTACACAGTGCCATCAACACAGCCCGCTCCCAAGGACTGTGGACTCTCCTTCTCCATGCCCAACATGAGTAAGATATTTAAGCGTGTTAACCCTCGCAAGGCTGACGGCCCAGTCAGCATACCTAGCCAAGTGCTCAGAGTATGCGCAGACCAGCTGACTGGAGTGTTTATCACCATGTAGCACTCACTTCTGTCATCATGAAGTGCTTTGAAAGTCTAGTTAAGGATCATATCACCTCTACCTCACCTGACACCCTAGACCCACTTCAATTTGCTTACCGCCCCAATAGATCCACAGACGATGCAATCGCCATCACACTACACATTGACCTATCCTGTCTGGACAAGAGGAATAGTTATGTAAGAATGCTGTTCATTGACTGTAGCTCAGCATTCAACATCATATTACCCTTCAAGCTCATCATTAAGCTCAGGGCCCTGGGTCTGAACCCCGCCCTGTGCAATTGGGTCCTGGACTTCCTGAGGGCCCGTCTCCAGGTGGTGAAGGTCGGAAACAACACTTCCTTTGCTGATCCTCAACACAGGGGCCCCACAAGGGTGCGTGCTCAGCCCCTTCCTGTACTCCCTGTTCACCCAAGACTGCGTGGCTATGCACGCTTCCAACTCAATCATCAAGTTTGCAGACGACACTACAGTACTAGGCCTGATTACCAACAATGACAAGACAGCCTACAGGGAGGAGGTGAGGGCCCTGGTGGAGTGGTGCCAGGAAAATAACCTCTCCCTCAACGTCAACAAAACTAAGGAGCTGATCGTGGACTTCAGGAAACAGCAGAGGGAGCATGCATTTATCCACATTGATGCCACCACAGTGGAGAAGGTGAAAAGCTTCAAGTTTCTCGGCATACACATTACTGACAATATGAAATCGTCCACTTACACAGACAGTGTGGTGAAGAAGGCGCAACAGCGCCTCTTCAACCTCAGGAGGCTGAAGAAATTTGGCTTGGCCCCTAAGACCCTCACAAACGTTTACAGATGCACAATTGAGACCACACTATCAGGCTGTATCACTGCCTGGTACGGCAACTGCACCGCCTGCAACTGCAGGGCTCTCCAGAGTGTGGTGCGGTCTGCCCAAAGCATAACCGGGGGCACTCTGCCTGCCCTCCAGGACACCTACAGTACTCGATGTCACAGGAAGCCAAAAAGATCATCAAGGACATCAACTACCTGAGCCACGGACTGTTCACCCTGCTATCATCCAGAAGGTGAGGTCAGTACAGGTGCATCAAAGCAGAGACAGAGAGACTGAAAAACAGCTTCTATCTCAAGGCCATGAGACCGTTAAATAGCCATCACTAGCCGGCTACCACCCGGTTACTCAAGCATGCACCTTAGAAGCTGCTGCCCTATATACATAGACTTGGAATCCCTGGCTACTTTAATAATGGAACACTAGTCACTTTAATAATGTTTACGTACTGCTTTACTCATCTCATATGTACTATACAGTATATACTGTATTATATTCTACTGTATATTAGTCAATGCCACTCCGACATTGCTCATCCTAATATTGATATATTTCTTAATTCCATTATGTTACTTTTAGGTTTGTGTGCATTGTTGTGAATTGTTAGATACTACTGCACTGTTGGAGCTAGGAAAACAAGCATTTCACTAGACCGCAAAAATTCTGCTAAATATGTGAATGTGACCAATAAAATTTGATTTGATTTATATTTTTATACTAATTGAAACCCATCACCTTATTCGACTACCTTATCCTACCCCAGGACAATGGCCTCTACTAATGTCAAATCTCCAACCCCCAAGTACTTCTGTGATTTACGTTCCATTTCTGTGGTACAGTTGATAGCCATAGCTATGAACGCTACATAGACAACCTTAATGAAGCATATATCACTCATTGGCCTATTCGTCTGTGCTGGCATAGATCTACTATTCACAGAGATCCTCTCAGAATACTTCACCCTTGACCCATCCACCTCTACTTTCTTCACTGCCTCAGCATACAACAACCTTCTGCACTACCCTGACTCTAGCCACCTCAACCTGCCTCTCTCGCAGCGGACATTTCTTATCCCCAGCGTCCCCTACAGTTGACACACACAACTTTATCCGACCGAACTACACAATCCTCTTTCCCATGACCTGCACACTTCCCACATCTTGGAATCTCCCTCCTACACACTGCTGGGACATGACCATAAACATTGTAACTGAAACAATGCAGTGGATTCGCCACAAAAGCTCTAGCTGGATAACTGACACATTCTAATATGACCTTGTCAGGTATTTTTTTTTAAATATACATTTTACCTTTATTTAACTAGGCAAGTCAGTTAAGAACAAATTCTTATTTACAATGACGGCCTTACCCTGGCCAAACCCGGACAGCGATGGGCCAATTGTCCCAATCACGGCCGGATGTGACGCAGCCTGGATACCTACTGCATTGACACCTCTTCCACTGAGATGCAGTGTCTTAGACTGCTGTGCCACATCGTGGTCATGATGGCTATTTAAAGACTCTTACTCAAAACAAAAAATTATTGTCAGTGACTCTATTTCACCAGGCTCACCACCGGGTCTGCGTCGCCTCATACGGCGGGCGTCACAAACACCTGGAAAAACAACTTAACCTGCCTTTCTCTCACCAAGCATTTCTGATCCACAGCCCCATGGGCACCCCTACAATTAACACATACCGATTCTTTCCAAAATGCTACACATTCCTTTATCTCATGCCCTTCCTCACACGTCTCACACCTAGGAACCTCCCTCTCACACACTGTGGCCACATGCCCATAAACTTGACACCTGTAACAACGTAATGTATTCGGCACAAAAGCTTGTAACACTTTGTCAGGCACTTTGTCAGGCAAAATCAAAACTCAAAAGAACCAGTGACACTCTTCAGCAGGGCTGTGCATTTTAGACCCTCGGGGGCGGGGCAATATGCGTCATGGCCCAGAGGGGCCAATCACTGCCTGCCGTGGCCAAGACGGGACTTGGGTAGTTTCAAAGTTGAAAATTATTCAGTGGTGCTGTCTGGAGACAGCTCATAACATAGTAAGAACTCGAGTTTGAAATTAAGTAAAACATTCATTTGAACAGAAACGGTGCTGTACTGAACGACCAGTTAAAAAACGGGTAGGGGAACGCTGTCAACAGGGACTTATTTTCTGCAATCTATGGCATGACAACTGCCCTTTAATGTCTCATTTCTTCAAGCCACACCTCACCACGCCCACCAAACGAGAGCAAACATACCTCAAAGTCTGTTCAAGAACATAAAATAATGTTTTGGAGAAACGTTTTTACGTTATGGAACATTCAATTGAACGGAAATTGTGCTGTACTGAACGACCCGTTGAAAAACTGGGAGGGGTTGAGGAACACTGTCAGCATGGCCCAGCCCTTTAAATACGTCACTCATCGCTTCAAGCCACACCTCGCCACATCCACCAAATGGGAGCCAACCAATTATGTTTATACACATCATTGGAGCAAACGTACTTCAAAGTCTGTTCAAGAACGTACAAGAATGCTTTGGTGAAACGTGCCATTCAGTGAAAACCGTTCATAAATAAACATTCAAGAGAACTGAATGCACCTCAGCAGTGTTCTATTTCTATGACAATGAAGCTTACGCCCCAGATTAGCCTTCCTTAAAGTATGGGTCGATACCTAAAGTGGATCGCGGACCTGTTAATGGTGGGTCGAGACGTGTCAGAGTAAATCTATCATTATATTTCATTGATTACTGGAATTGATTTGGCCAAGTGCAACTGCGCTCACTGTTCAGTGCGCTCTCTGCTTAGCAGCAGCCTCTGCTCAGTTTGGCAGCTGCTTGAGTGGGAGGGAGATGCCTGTGGGCTTCATTGTTTACTGGATATTTTTTCTGCGGTTTTCTTGAAGATCACTCCATGACCCACATGATGCAGCTCTGTCGTTCAGCAGCAGATGATGCGCTGTCAGCCACTGACTTGACATTCCCACAAGCCATCACTCACCACTGTCATCAAATAGACTCAAGCTACCCACAAGTTCTGCCTGAGCTCAATAGTCAATGGCAATGAGTTTCTCTCTCTCGGTTTCATACAAACTTTGAGAAATAACGAGGAGCGCCCACAATGGGTTTTGTGCAGGGAAGTACTTAAAAAATGAGTCTCTCAAAACAATCAAATTAACAAAACGACCTGTGGTGATTTTGGCATGTAAATCTTGGTGGAGCAACAAAAATACAAGAGGAATGCATGCCAGCAAAGCCACTATACTACACAACACTAAACAATAAATTAATTGCAGTACAACGTTGACAATAGGTGCCAACAAACTGTTAGGGCCAACATAAAGCTGTCCCAACCAAATTCCCAACATCTTATCACTGCTACATCTGGCTGTAGCCTCATTTGCTGCCTTTAGAAAAAAACTTAGCTGACATGACTGACTTGTTTAACAAATGTGGTTTCTAATGTCAATTGAGATGTACAAACTATTGAATAAGGGGAGGACAGGTGGGTAAGAGGCAATCCGTAATTTCAATTAAGACCATGAGCAAGCTAGGACGGACATAACGTTAGTCAATTTGACTATGAAATGTCAATTGAACAATTGAAATGTACAGCAACAGAATTCAGAACATGGGCCGTTCTTAGTGTTCTCCTTGTACACCAAGTTAGAAGTATAGGATAAATTAAGGAGCAAATAATCAGACAATGAAAGCTCTTACAATATTCAATGATTACATTTCTCTAAAACAGGTTATAGGCTACAGTAGAACAGTCAGAACTGTATGCAAAATGAAGAGGGGTAAATAGACCAAATGTTTAGGGTGAGTCACATGGGCTACTAACATCTTACTACATAACATACACTTAGTGTTACTTTCTTAGCTACAGTATACATATCTCCCTGGCATATTACATAATTTATGAAGCAGCATACAATAGATTTTTGGACTCACATTGTTGTGCTCGGCTCACTTGAACAGGAAGGTGGCACGGCAGTTAGCATAATTACAAGATTATGTTATGTTTATGCAGCAAATGGTTGTTTTATGAAATAGAGTAAGGTTCTCAGGACTCTCTCTCTCCCTTTCTGAGTTAACTGAGAGGAGTCTTTTGAAGCTTGGGTTGGCAACTGTTGAAGAGATGGTTTCCACTCTAGCTTCCTGCAGTTAGTCTGGGCACATGGGGAAGGAAAATGGGTTTTGCTAGAGATAGCGTGAGCTGACAATGGCTTGGTGATGAAAACCTAAATTTGGCATTTCATAGACAAGATATGGTGTGTGTGACCTGAGATAGAGATAGCCTGGAAGAGTTTTGAACAATGCCTCATTGTCTCATCTTCCTGGCATCTAGGAAACTATACCGGGGTGGGGATAAAACACCATCCTGTGTAGATATCCAAGGCGGCTTATGGGAGTTGGAACCAGTCTGACTAAGCATTTTAAGGTCCTATATAACATCTGTTTTTTCATTATGAGTTAAGCACTCGGCAACACAGTTCAGAGTGTGGGGTCGATGGTTTCATTATTGCAATAATGAATCAATATTAAATAAAGATGATTGTTTGAAGAAATGACTAAGTTACTCTAAAGTACTGAATTTCCCCGACACGGTCCTCTGAGTTAACAGTTGTTTTGTGAGTGCGGCACAAATCATGCATCATTGACAGCATGATCAATGTTGAATGTTAATCATTTTAAACTTGGAAAATGGTGCCTTAATCCCAGATTTGGGACCACACAACCACTGTCACTGATTCCTTCCAAACCACTCACTGAATTTGCGTAATGTTTATGTGCAATGGCCAATGAGCACCGATACGTTTTATGTATAATTTCTCTTCATTATTTCTCTTCATATGACAAGGATTAAAAATTATTTGCCTGTAGATTGTCGACTTGATTCATGATGATGACTGCTAGCTAAAATTGTGAAAGTATGATGTTGCTACTGTACATATAACGTGATTTGAAGTCATTTTATCTGTGGCCAATGACATTGAGCCTTCTTGGATGAGCACTTCTATGGCAGCAGCCAAAGGGGTCTCCTCTTACACTTGGCAGTGATGTAAAGTCCCCATGAGTGACAGAACACTGAGCCAATCACGGTGCAATGCTTTGTATTTTCTGCTGGCTTGCCCCATCACCACAGAAAGCACTGAGCTGGGCTGAAACACCTGTATTTTGGAGCTGCCTTACTCAAGAAAACAAAAAAGAGACCATGTTTGTATGCGGCTTTATTAACTCACTGATATATATAATTTTTTACATTGTTTGCAAACTGATATGTGACACGTATTAATGCCAAAATAACATGCAAAACAGGCAAGCCCCAAAAAATAACAACAAACAAAAGGAATTACATTTTTTTTGCTAAAGATGTGGGGCTCAAAACAGGTGGGGCTCTGCCCTGAATGGCAGGTCACCACTGAAAATGACACGTCCTGACCAAACATCCACAGCATGGCGTTAAACAAAGTAGAGTACTTTCAGAACAAGGCAGAATGCTTCAGGAAACAGTGCTTCGACAGTGGAAAAGTAAGTCAGCATGGAATTGTTGTCATTTTCTAAGCAGATATAATGGAGTACTTTATTTATTTATTTAACTAGGCAAGTCAGTTAGGAACACATTTTTATTGACAATGACGTCCTACAAGAAGGTAAAATGACTCCAGCGGAGACGGGGGATAGAAAAATACAAATAAATACAGGACAAAACACACATCACGAGATGAGAGACTGTGAGGACAGACGCTGGAGACGAGAAGCAAGTACAGAGAGTGAACATTGAATGAAACACAGACAGGAACAGAAAACGGACAGCGTCTGGACAGGGGGAAACAAAATGATGCTGATACGGGGATGAAACAGAGGAAACAGACTGATATATTGAAGGCAATCAAAACGTGAAGAAGAAGAATACCACTGAAAATATAAAAAAAGAAGGTCCAAGCATCTTCGACAGAGGGGGATCAATGTCACGTCCTGACCTTAGTTCCTTTTTTTATGTCTCTATTTTGGTTTGGTTGGGGCATGAGTTGGGGTGGGCATTCTGTTGTTTTTCTGTTTTCTTTTCTATGCGTTTGGCCTGGTATGGTTCCCAAACAGAGGCAGCTGTCTATCGTTGTCTCTGATTGAGAACCATACTTAGGTAGCCTTTTTCCACCTGGTGTTTGTGGGTAGTTGTTTCCTGTTTTGTGTTTTCACCTTTCAGGACTGTTTAGATTTTTCATTTCTTACATTCACGTTGTTATTTTGTATGTTCGTGTTCTGTGTTAATAAATGATCATGGACACTTACCACGCTGCATTTTGGTCCGATCCTTCCTACTCCTCATCCGATGAAGAAGAAGATCATTACAATCAAGCTGATTCTATACCAATTTGCAGAGGCCAGTTCATGAAGGAAGGCTTGCTCATTAAAGTTTTTTAGCAAGCGTCTATGACAAGTCAGGACAGGTAGTTTCACTGAGCAGCCACTACGAACAGAGGCTGTTAAACAGTGTTCACTAAGGTCATTACAGAAAACAACAGATTGATACCTATCAGGATTATTTGTAAGGATAACATCAAGGAGAGTAGCCTTTTCTTGGTGTTTGGAATCATACCTTGTGGGATTGGTAATAATCTGAGCAAGATTTAGGGAGTCCCATTGCTTTAGGACTTGGTCGGGTGGTTTAAGCATGTCCCAGTTCAGACTTAGTGTAAGTGGCCAGGAGAGAGCTTAGGGCATTTAGGGTACAGTGCTGATGGTGGCCTATAACATCCAGCAACAGTTAACAAAGAGTTATTTGAAAGTTGAATGCGTAAAACCAGCAAATCAAATTGTTTGGGGACAGACTTGGTGGAGACAACCGAGCACTGAAGGTGTTCCTTGGTAATGATTGCCACTTCACCACCTTTGGAAGATCTGTCTTGCAGAAAAAGGCTATAACCATAGACGTTAACATCAGTGTTAAAAACACTCTTTCTTAACAACGTCTCAGTAATGACCAACACATCTGGATTGGAGCCACACTTTCAAATTATTAATTTTAGGTAATAAGCTTCTCGTGTTAATGTGCAGAAAACCCAGGCTTTTACGAGAGCAGAAATCAGTGAAGCAGATATCAGAGCACAAATCAGAATTGGGGCTAGCAACATTAGATGGGCCAGGGTGTACATGCACATTTCCAGATATAATCAGCAGTAATACAATCAGGGCACGGCAGAGGACTGGGAGAGCTCTGCAGTGTTGATTTATAACATTTTAATGTGCATTAAATGACAACAATATCATATTGTACAGCAATTTCATCAGGTAACATGAATACAAAGCTGGTGAGAGGTTGTTAGAATAGGTTGTGAGGCCAAGAGTCCAATAGAGAGTCAGAGTCCTGAGTGTGGGAACAAACATACAACAAACATTTACCCACGGTTGGGTAAACAAGCTAGTTCATAGTCAACAAAGCCTGCAGGAGTCATGATGCAAATAGCATAAAGCACAAGCGAAAAATATAACAACTTGGGGTTAGCCATTGTAAGTTCAGAGTTAATCGCCTCAACAGTGCAACAGGGGAAGGGGAAGGTGTGGCGGGTGTACCTATACCAGATAGGGGGGAGACAAGGCAGACGGTGAACAGATCGCCAGGTGGAAACCAAGCAACAGTGCAGCAGGCAACGGGAGTAGGTGTCACACCGAGTTGGGAGAAGCTTTTTTCGGGAGGCATAATCCTTGTAGAAAACCCCAGCTAGCTAGCTCTCTGTCCGTCTTTTCCACGTGGAAAAGGAGGTCGTTAGCTAGCTATATCTTTTCCGTATCGGAGAATGGTCCTTTACGACGTCCAAACAAAGTTGTCCTGTTGTATTTCGGGGATTCTGAGGAGGATATCTAATCTGCGCAGATGGATGGGGCTTCAAAGTGAAACTCTCCTGCCATTGTTAGGCTCAAGAGTTTTCACACCTCTCACTTCATTCACACCTCAGTGCTAATTTCAGTCAGATTCTTTCCTAGCAGCTTGGTAGTTTAGTGGCCTTATTTATTGAGCCTCATATAACAAAATTACCTAGAGATTGTTGTATTTTACTTTTTGGCTTCAGAAAGTAGGTTCAGACTGAACATTACTCACTCAATGTTGTGTTGGATGGTATTTCCAGGTTCTGCTGTGTTTCTTCTGCAGGTTTTGGCATGATATAAGTTTTTTTCTTGATTGTCCTTGGTAGTAATAGTCCATTCAGGTCATTTTGTCCTTGATTTTGGACAACATTACCTGAATGGACTATTACTACCAAAGACAATCAAGAAAACAACTTATATCATGCCAAAACCTGCAGAAGAAACACAGTTTTGATGTTGAGGTTAGTATCTTGCAAAGAAATGTAAGTTTATCTACATTTATCCAAATCTAATTCTATATTTTTTGCAGGAGCCCATGCTGACACTCACTCCCCACCTCCCTGCCTTGATCGGGCCTACCGTACATCTTACTGTAGAAATTATGTTGAAAACGAGTCTAGATTGGAACTGTGCTGTTAAAATACAAGTCATAATTTGTATACTGAACTGGAATAAACTGATTGAAGCAATGTGTTTTTAGAGGCAAACACACTCACACAGTTCTGGGTTGCTCATCTACAGCAGGACTGAGAAAGTATGTTCTTGTCCAGTTTGGCACCACATACAAGACATGGTTCTCAACTCTGGCATACTTAAAAAACAAGTACAAAAACAGACTCAATGCTGAGCATGACCTCTATGTTGCACTGTCAAAAACTGAGCCCAGAATAGACATGCTTGGTAAAAACTTCAACCTGTGTGATTTGATTAATACACTTATTCCAGTTCAGAGTGAAAATGATTTATTGTATTTTAACAGCAACAGTTCCAACCTAGACAGATATGTTTTTAATGGGGAAAAATAAACATGATTAGCTATGTATATTTCATTTCATTGTTATTTGTTTTTGTCTATATTGCATTTGTTTTAGGCATAAGGGCAATGAAATGTGCCAATATTTGCTTATAGTTGCATATTTTCATAAGTTTATGTCCCAGAAAAACACAGAATTTCTAATTTAGGCCCCAGGCTGAAAAAGTCTGGGTTTAACAATTTTATGTTTACTAAAATCACATTTCCTTTGATTTTTTTATGCATCTATTTCTGAGTGTCAAGTTATAAGTAATAAAACAAACGACCATTTATTGAACATTGTTACTACTTTTAGTAGTATCCCATGATGCATCGCCTTATTTTGTTGTAGTTCAGGGAGATGAGCGAGAGAACTGACAGACATAGTCCTCTCTGTTACTGCAGACAACAGGAGCGTTTGACCAGCAGCAGCGACAATGCCTGACATGACAGAACGGATTTAGCCACTGTAGCAATTACGGCAACAATTTATATATTACAGAATATCAGACGATATTGTAATATTGTTGAAGGTAGGTATCACGATATGTTATTACATTTATAAACCGTTTTCCACATTGGTAACAGCAGGACCCCTCATCGATTGCACCTGTCTCTCGCAGAGTCTGGTTTTGTTAACATTCTCTAGCTAGCAGCAAGCTAGCCACATGAGCATAGCATTGTCAATGATTTATTGCTAAAATGAACATAACAACAGCTTCGAAATGTCTTCGCATGCAGCATCTTAGGTAGCGCTAGCTTCTGCACTCGTTGCTAACGTTAACGTTAGCTAACAGTTTGGTTGGCTAGCTAATTGTGACATGCCATGTGGGACTGGATATCAAGAATATAGCTACTAACGTTAGCTAGCTGACTTGATGGTTGGTTGGCTACACAAAATGACAATCGTATTTACTAACTAGTAGGTGTACTAGATATTACCAGTTCAGCTATTTGGATTTGGAGTGCAATAAGACGATGTTGTTTACAAACAGGGCGGCCTTAACCAATTGTTATGGACTGATCATCCTACGTCTGAATTACAGTTAACATCAAATGAAACAATTATCTCATGTAGCTAGATGCCTAGCTAACATTGTTGTCAAATAGATTTTTGATTGGAAAGTGATAATCAGACGCGTGCCTGTGAAAGTCGGATCGGGTGCTGTCCGCAATGCAGGTGCTGAAACCAATATAAAACTACTATAATTTTGTCCTTGCATGAGGTCAGTTTGACTTGCTTTTCCATTCGGAGGAATAATTCTAATGAATAATAATTATTGCTCCAAACCCAACTGGCTACCTTGCTGTTATGGAGACAAGTGGATACATTTGAATTCTGCACATTTTCTAGTATAGCAATGCGGCCTTAATATCTCAATTGATTATTCCAAAGCACATGGAAAGTTAGTTATATAAACTGGAACAAAGTATCCATGAGACGAAGATATTTGCTCAACACCCACCCTCCATAGGGTGACTTCATGATATTTTAGGCATACTAATTTGAGGCAGCACTTAGCTTGGTTAGGTGAATTGAAAGGGATTTTCTCAGTCTTAAGTGTGTGAGACTTCGACCAACCTTTTATCACAGGGGGTGTGTCTGTAGCGTTAATATCTGTTTAGCGAAGTATGGTAGCTAGTTTGTCTTGCTTCTGCAGTTCATTGGAGAGAGGGGAGGGGAGTTGGATATTCAATTTTCTCTCCAAAAGCAACATTAATTTAGGATAACTGAGTATATCAAATCACTACAAATGGAGAAAGAGGGTGGAGGGTTGTTTGTTGGTGATGTCATTACAATGTGATATCATTAGAAAAGTATCGTAATCTAATGTTGTCACTGTGCTATGACATCAGCTGAGCTCTCAAGAACCAAGCCTGATGCTAGGAATGGGTTGTGCTGTGTGAGAGTGTCTGCCATCCAGGGTTTACAGGAAGGACTCAGGATTACTCATTTATTATAGATTATCTCTGAGTGCACCCTTTATGACGCGTCTCTCTCTCTCTCTCTCTCTCTCTGTGATTACTCGGCTGTGTTGGAGGTCAACTGGTGTCCTTTGCTTCTGTACACAATGAGAGAATTTGACATAAATCTCCTATCGCTGTAGAGCAAGCTTTGAGAGCCATCAGAGGTGACACAATTTATTAATGTTAGTAAGCCGATGATGTAAGAGGGAGAAGCTATGAGATGTGTTATTGAAGCTTGCTTGCTAATGTATGCAGTGGAAGGCTCTCTCTGCACTCAGAGGGGAAAATCAATGTGCTCTCTACTCCCGGCCCAGTAGTGTTGTCTGGGAGAGGGTGGAGACAATGGGACGGCTGCTCTGCTCTGACTGAGTGATGGTCTCTTACCTCACCTCTGGGCGCTGTCTCTGGCTGAACACTGGATGCAAGGACGTCCAAGGAGGGAGGAAGGGACGGGAGACGAGCGGACCCTGCCTGCTGCTGGAGACTGGCTGCATCATGCCGCACCCTGTATCACTGTGACGTTTACTAATCTTCTCAGGATCTCTGAAAGCATTCTGTTCTTAGCCTCCTCCTCACGCTTTGTGCACTGAAATGGAGGAGTAAGTTCCTCCCAGAGTTTTTTTGTTCCTTGTAGCCTAGTTTTTTTTGGATGACCTGTTGATAATGACCTATTCAGCCTATGAAATACCCATTGGCCTGTTAACCTATTCATTTAATCAAATCCATACCGTGTGTTCTGAAATGTGTGTTCTCTTATATGGTATTTGTATTGGTATTCATTTGAGGTCTTTTTAATCCAGGGTCTTGTCTCATTAAAGTGTTGATGTTTATTTTAAGCAACATGCTGGTAAAGGGCCCAAGAAACCCAACAAAAATGCAGATGACTTGTTTCCCCCTGAGGTGTCTTCTTTAGAGACGTAGACTGCTCTCTATCTGATGATAAAATCAATAGTTCGACATCAGTGTGCGTAAGCCAATTAGAGTAAGCAAAAAGGTATTCGCCTATGTGACCCTTCTCTCCTTGCAAGAAATATAGAATTAGGCTGCATTGCGAATTCTATCAGTATAACAAAGGGTATTGACTGAGTAGTGACCAAGAAACTGTATAAATGTACTCGGTTCATTATAATTTCTACATAGTTCCGATTTGGTTTGAGTCATTTTTAAAGTATACTGAACAAATATATAAACGCAACATGTAAAGTGATTTTCCCGTGTTTCATTAAATAAATCGCTGAAATGTTCCATACGCACAAAAAGCTTATTTCTCTCAAATTTTGTGACCAAATTTGTTTACATGTGTGTTCGTGGGGATTTCTCCTTTGCCAAGATAATCCAGCCACCTGACAGGTGTGGCATATCAAGAAGCTGATTAATCAGCATGATCATTACACAGGTGCACCATGTGCTGGTATACAATAAAAGGCTACTCTATATTGTGCAGTTTTGGCACACAACACAATGCTACAGATGTTTTGAGGGAGTTTGCAATTGGCATGCTGACTGCAGGAATGTCCAACATAGCTGTTGTCAGAGAATTGAATGTTAATTTCTCTACCATATGCCGCCTCCAACGTCATTTTCTAGAATTTGGCAATATGTCCAACCGGCATCACAACCACAGACCACGAGTAACCATGCGGGAATTTCTGATAATGGGGGCATTCTGAGGAGTATTTCTGTCTGAAATAAAGCCCTTTTATAGGGAAAAACTAATTCTGATTGGCTAGGTCTGGCTCCCAGTGGGTGGCCTGGCTCCCAGTGGGTGGGCCTATGCCCTCCCAGGCCCACTCATGGCTGCACCCCTGCCCAGTCATGTAGAGCCATAGATTAGGGCCTAATGAATTTACTATATTTCAATTGACTGAGTTCCTTCTATGAACTTGTATGTTGCGTATATATTTTTATTCACTATATATTGAGTTATCCTCACCCCAAAAGTACGAAAAATCAAAGGCAAAGTAACGCTGGTGCACATCCCAAATGGGTGAAAGGGGAGCATTTAGGCTAAGCACTGAACCCCAGATGGTACGGCTCTTGTTTTGATGTTGTCTCTCTGTCATCTATGTTTGCAGGTCTCTAGAGCTGGTGTGTTTCTACTGCATCGTCTGCCATGGCATCCCCCACTGGTACCCTAGAGAATAATCTGCACAGCGCCCAGAAGAACCTGCTCTTCCTCCAGCAGGACCATGCCAAGACACTGAAAGGTCTACATGCAGAGATCCGCAGACTACAACAGCACTGTACAGGTGAACATGCTGAACCTCAAACTGAACTTGAACTAGGGCCACTAGACCTAGATACATACACTTCACAGGGTTCGTACAGTCATGAAAATCCTGGAAAAGTATTGGAATTTGAAAATGGTGTTTTCCAGGCCTGGAAAAGTTTTGGAAAACAATAAAATAAAAAAATAAAAATGTATCCATCAAATAAAAATCAACATATCAGCCAGAATCAGAATGACAATATTGCATCTGTGTTTGCGCACATCACTTGCATAGTGCGAGACTAGTTTGCCGTTGCTTAAGGAGAGAGTGACAGTCGGGACATTACAGCAACAGGTAGGCCTATAAAATATGATAGGGAACAGATGAACTAGGTAGCCAAATCAAAACATATCTTGTACCCTCTAGTTAACTGTTTAGCTATTATTAGCATATATTTTGTTATGTCCCCAAAAACATTCCATCGACAATCGTGAAAAGGTCATAGAAAGTTGATTTTCAATATTTGACAACTAACAAACACCAAAATAAAATCTAGACCGTCAGGGAGAGTCTAAAACTCCAAAATGATGCATTGATTTTGTTATATGTTTGATATTTGAGTCACTCAGATAGCCATAAGTCTTGTCAAAATGTGTAGAATTTCAGGAAATTTGCTTTAAAACAGCTAAATGTTGTCTTTGTGGCCAACAGGATAGACTGTTTAGGGTAGGCGACCTGCCCTGGCCATGCCCAACATCTAATCCATATTTTGATCCAGAAAAAAGCCTGCTCTCCACTAGAGCTGCTAGACAGGCTCTCTGAATAGCATGCTCCTTTATGCCACCCCACCAATCCTGTCAGAGCTGAAGATGTCACTTCCTGGTCTGACGGTGACATTTGATCCTCCTCTCTTTTCACAGACTTGACATATGAGCTGACAGTGAGAAGTTCAGATCCAACAGGTAAGAGGCGTCCTTTCATAACGTGACCCCAGGCACACACACTTGGCCTGGCTTTTTCAATACTTAATTATTACATAGTAATACCATAGTTATTGAGAGATTACTACTTTTTTACTGGGGTGGGATCCAGTCAGTTTATTTTCTCACAATTTTTCTAGATGTAATTCTGTGGGAACTTTCTCTGTTTTGACTTGACTCTGCTGTCATTGTGTAAGTAATGCCAGTACTGGCAGTATAGTACACTGTTAGACAGACATGGAATGTAGCCATTGATGTTTTACCACTTGTAGTTATTCTCTTTGACACTGATTTCACTTTGATTGGAAAACTTTTGAAATTAAATTGATATATTTTCAATGCCTCTGCAAACTATCGTACTGGCAGGTATATTGTTCATGATATTATATAGCCTATGTGAACTAAAAATCGCTCTCTGCTTGGCTTCACACTGGCTGTTCGAAAACAGTGGCAGTGCCCGTGAACAGCCCAGGTACTAAAACCTGCAAAGCTATAAATTAGACTTTCTGCAGCAGAACAGAGGCCTCTGTATGTCTTAGCCCTGGGAATGGGAGAGAGCAGAAGGCTTGTGCTGTATCCTGGTAACACTCTCCCACCCAGGAAGCGGTGCTCTGCGGCCGGGACCCCCTGCTGTTCAGGGCACTATCCTCCTTTCACTGTCAGCTCACCGTCAAGCTCATAGCACAGCCCCCTCCTCCACGTTACCATGGACATGTCACAGAGTCAAACAGAAGTCTAAATTATATACACAGGAGAACTGACAATGAGCATACAGTAGAACCACACAGAGGTCCAACTCTGGGATTTGACCACGTAGTAGACAGACTCATAGGAATTGAACATGAATCACAGGGGATCTGTGCAATAGGTAGAAAATAGAGCAATCAATGTGATGATAGATATCCTGTATACGGTCAGTACTACAGAAATACTATTAACAATGGGCAGAAGTCAAGGCCCTCCCACCCTCATATTTCAGGACATCATTACAGTCTTGATTAAGCAGCTGAAATAGCTTTATATACTTGCCAGAGAACAGTGAGCTGATACTCACACTTTGTAGCATCTCTAGCCATGGACCCAAGCAAAAAATAATGATAAAAAAGCTAAACAAATCATGGTTCTGAAATCAGGCTTGATCTTTGATGTCTTTTGTGCTTTTGAATTATTGAATGGGAAATCAGTCAGTTCACTGTTACAGAATAACAGTAGGTTGTACGACAGGTAACATATCTCAATTAATGTTACCTTGTGAATCCTGTAAAGGGGCTCTGTGCAGTGCAGACAGCGCAGTACTGTGGGGGCTATTTTCAGAGACAGTAGCAGGTTAGTGTGGGACAACACGCAGATTTCAGTGCAGGAAATTAGATGATGTGTCACAGCACTAATGGACAGTCTGCGACCTACTTAGTGCAGCAGGCAGGGCTCAGTGGCTCAAAACAAAGACGACATCCCCTCTCTCGGCTGGTAAAGAAACACCAATCATGACCCCCCCCGCCCATTAAGCTGATAGGAAATATACCAGACTGCCCAGTATAGAAAATAGACGTCTACTCTAGTATTCGTTGTAGATGGGTTGTATTGGGTAGACATCATTATGTGTGCTCTACAGTATGATATAGGCCTATCTATCTGATACAGAGAGGTAATAGCTAGGCTATATCTGTACAGTAGCTGCTTGTGAATGTGTGTCTGATCAACGCTAATGGGGTGGGGTGGGGTAAGGTAGGAGCTGTGTTGATGTGGTAAGGAGAGGATGAAGAGCAATGATGGTCAGAGCAGTGCTGTGACCTTGCTATCGACCAGATCTGTAATTTGAGACAGGAGCTCTTCTCTCTCTCTCTCTCTCTCTCTCTCTCTCTCTCTCTGCCCACCGCAGATGAGTCTCTGTAGACCATCACTCACATCAGCTGACAGACTCAGTCCATGGTCAGTGGATATACTTACTCTAGAAGCACTAAAACAGTCATTTGGACTGCTCATGAATGTCATTTTTGTATTACTCTGACATTTTTAAAGTCATGCCCCTTTCCGTCCTTGACATTTCCGAGATACAGGGCATCGGGAAGTATTCTGACCTATTGACTTTTTCCACATTTTGTTGCGTCACAGCCTTATTCTAAAATTGATTAAGTAGTTTTTTCCCCCTCATCAATCTACAGACAATACCCCATAATGACAGAGCGAAAACAGGTCTTTAGAATTTTTTGCTAATTTATACAAAATAAAAAACTTAAATATCACATTGACATAAGTATTCAGAATCTTTACTTTAGGTGTTGATGCACCTTTGGCAGCGATTACAGCCTTGAGTCTTCTTGGGTATGACGCTACAAGTTTGGCACACCTGTATTTGGGGAGTTTCTCCCATTCTTCTCTGTAGATACTCTCAAGCTCTGTCAGGTTGGATGGGGGGGTGTTGTTGCGCTGCTATTTTCAGGTCTCTTCAGAGATATTAGATTGGGTTCAAGTCCAGGCTCTGGCTGGGCCACTCAAGGACATTTAGAGACTTTTCCCGAAGCCACTCCTGCATTGTCTTAGCTGTGTGCTTAGGGTCATTGTCCTGTTGGAAGGTGAACATTTTCCCCAATCTGAGGTCCTGATCGCTCTAGAGTAGATTTTCATCAAGGATCTCGCAGTATTTTGCTACGTTCATCTTTCCCTCCATTCCGACTAGTCTCCCAGTCCCTGCCGATGGAAAAACATCCCCACAGCATGATGCTTCCACAACCAAGCGTCACTGTAGGGATGGTGCCACGTTTCCTACAAGCATGATAATTGGCATTCAGGCCAAAGAGTTCAATCTTAGTTTCATCAGACCAGAGAATCTTGTTTCTCATGGTCTGAGAGTCCTTTAGGTGCCTTTTGGAAAACTCTAAGCGGGCTGTCATGTGCCTTTTACTGAGGAGTGGCTTCCGTCTGGCCACTCTACCATAAAGGCCTGATTGGTGGAGTGCTGCAGAGATGGTTCTCCTTCTGGAAAGTTCTCCCGTCTACACAGAGGAACTCTGGAGCTCTGTCAGAGTGACCATCGGGTTCTTGGTCACCTCCCTTACCAAGGCCCTTCTGCCCCGATTGCTCAGTTTGGTCGGGCGGACAGTTCTAGGAAGAGTCTTGGCTATTCATAACTTCTTCCATTTAAGAATGATGGAGGCCACTGTGTTCTTGGGGACCTTCAATGCTGCGGAAATGTATTCGTACCCTTCCCCAGATCTCTGCCTTGACACAATCCTGTCTTGGAGCTCTACGGACAATTCCTTCGACCTCATGGCTTGGTTTTTGCTCTGACATGCACTGGCAACTGTGGGACCTTATATACAGTGCCTTGCGAAAGTATTCGGCCCCCTTGAACTTTGCGACCTTTTGCCACATTTCAGGCTTCAAACATAAAGATATAAAACTGTATTTTTTTGTGAAGAATCAACAACAAGTGGGACACAATCATGAAGTGGAACGACATTTATTGGATATTTCAAACTTTTTTAACAAATCAAAAACTGAAAAATTGGGCGTGCAAAATTATTCAGCCCCTTTACTTTCAGTGCAGCAAACTCTCTCCAGAAGTTCAGTGAGGATCTCTGAATGATCCAATGTTGACCTAAATGACTAATGATGATAAATACAATCCACCTGTGTGTAATCAAGTCTCCGTATAAATGCACCTGCACTGTGATAGTCTCAGAGGTCCGTTAAAAGCGCAGAGAGCATCATGAAGAACAAGGAACACACCAGGCAGGTCCGAGATACTGTTGTGAAGAAGTTTAAAGCCGGATTTGGATACAAAAATATTTCCCAAGCTTTAAACATCCCAAGGAGCACTGTGCAAGCGATAATATTGAAATGGAAGGAGTATCAGACCACTGCAAATCTACCAAGACCTGGCCGTCCCTCTAAACTTTCAGCTCATACAAGGAGAAGACTGATCAGAGATGCAGCCAAGAGGCCCATGATCACTCTGGATGAACTGCAGAGATCTACAGCTGAGGTGGGAGACTCTGTCCATAGGACAACAATCAGTCGTATATTGCACAAATCTGGCCTTTATGGAAGAGTGGCAAGAAGAAAGCCATTTCTTAAAGATATCCATAAAAAGTGTCGTTTAAAGTTTGCCACAAGCCACCTGGGAGACACACCAAACATGTGGAAGAAGGTGCTCTGGTCAGATGAAACCAAAATTGAACTTTTTGGCAACAATGCAAAACGTTATGTTTGGCGTAAAATCAACACAGCTGAACACACCATCCCCACTGTCAAACATGGTGGTGGCAGCATCATGGTTTGGGCCTGCTTTTCTTCAGCAGGGACAGGGAAGATGGTTAAAATTGATGGGAAGATGGAGCCAAATACAGGACCATTTTGGAAGAAAACCTGATGGATTCTGCAAAAGACCTGAGACTGGGATGGAGATTTGTCTTCCAACAAGACAAAGATCCAAAACATAAAGCAAAATCTACAATGGAATGGTTCAAAAATAAACATATCCAGGTGTTAGAAGGGCCAAGTCAAAGTCCAGACCTGAATCCAATCGAGAATCTGTGGAAAGAACTGAAAACTGCTGTTCACAAATGCTCTCCATTCAACCTCACTGAGCTCGAGCTGTTTTGCAAGCAGGAATGGGAAAAAAATTCAGTCTCTCGATGTGCAAAACTGATAGAGATATACCCCAAGCGACTTACAGCTGTAATCGCAGCAAAAGGTGGCGCTACAAAGTATTAACTTAAGGGGGCTGAATAATTTTGCACGCCCAATTTTTCAGTTTTTGAATTGTTAAAAAAGTTTGAAATATCCAATAAATGTCGTTCCACTTCATGATTGTGTCCCACTTGTTGTTGATTCTTCACAAAAAAATACAGTTTTATATCTTTATGTTTGAAGCCTGAAATGTGGCAAAAGGTCGCAAAGTTCAAGGGGGCCGAATACTTTCGCAAGGCACTGTATATCTTTATGTTTGAAGCCTGAAATGTGGCAAAAGGTCGCAAAGTTCAAGGGGGCCGAATACCTTCGCAAGGCACTGTAGACAGGTGTGTGCCTTTCCAAATCATGTCCAATTAGTTGTGACATAACATTTTTGCATCTGAGCTCCTAGAGTGTGTGGCTCTCCTTTATTTTTTTAAAAGTGTTTCCTCGCCTAAATAGGTGTGCCTTTCTTTCGCCTTCACAATTAGTTGGGTTTAACACAGGTGGTCTCCAAAGTAATACAAACATCTCAAGGATGAGAAATGGAAACAGGATGCACCGGAGCTCAATTTCGAGTATCATAGCAGAGTCTGAATACTTAAGTAAATAAGGTAATTCTGTTTTTGTTTTTTTTGCAAACATTTCCAAAAACCTGTTTTCGATTTGTCATTATGTGGTATTGTGTGTAGATTGATGAGGATTTTGTATTTATTTAATGCATTTTAGTATAATGCTGTAACGTAACAAAATGTGGAAAAGGTGAAGGGGTCTGAACACTTTCCAAATGAACTGTAACACACGGTCGTTGTTAGAATCTTAAATTCACAAACAGAACTGGAGTTATAACCATTTTTAAATGGTATTCCCAAGTTGCCCCTCCTTCTCCCGACAGTAGGGCCTGCTCCCCTCCTTCTCCCGACAGTAGGGCTTGCTCCCCTCCTTCTCCCGACAGTAGGGCCTGCTCCCCTCCTTCTCCCGACAGTAGGGCTTGCTCCCCTCCTTCTCCCGACAGTAGGGCCTGCTCCCCTCCTTCTCCCGACAGTAGGGCTTGCTCCCCTCCTTCTCCTGACAGTAGGGCTTGCTCCCCTCCTTCTCCCGACAGTAGGGCCTGCTCCCCTCCTTCTCCCGACAGTAGGGCTTGCTCCCCTCCTTCTCCTGACAGTAGGGCTTGCTCCCCTCCTTCGCCCGACAGTAGGGCCTGCTCCCCTCCTTCTCTCGACTGTTGAAGGTGCTCTGCCCAGTTCATAACTGAACCTAAACTATGCCCAAACTAATTTCACACATAAGAACAGAATAAATAAATTAAGTGAAGTATGATGGGGGAGAATGGGTGATTTGATGAGCGAGGGGAAGCGTACGCTGCAGTCAGACATCTTTGTCCTCGTCTTGTCGAGTGTGGTGTGGATCTGCTATTTTCTTTACTTATATATATTTTTATATATATTTTTCTTCGCATATATATATATATATATATATATGTGTGTGTGTGTGTGTGTGTATTTTATTTATTTATTTATTTTATATATTTTTTTTCTTAACCTCAACATACTCTCCTGCAATCTGCCTCACTCAATGTGGTGTGGATCTGCTATTTTCTTTACTTTTGAACCGGAACCCCCAACAGAAGCTAGCCAGCTAACTAGCTACTAGCTAGTAGTCAGCTAGCCACTGCTAGTGGTCATCAGCTAACCTTTAGCCCGGACAACTTGCCAGTCTGCACAGCTCGAGCAAATCAAACTTATTTTTCTCCATATCTCCGGATTCCTACCGCAAGCTCTGAACCTTTTCACCTGGATCATCGCAGCTAGCTAGCTACTATTCCGAGTGGCCACTCCTGGCTAACATCTCTGTCCCGAAGCAAGAACCAATTAGCCTGGAGCTAGCCTTTGCTAGGCCCATCTCCCGGCTACCTGAAGAGGTCCATCAGCCACTCCTTGGGCTACAATACCTATTTTGACAATTGGCCTGGACCCCTTTTATTGCCGACACGGAGCCCTGCCGATTCCATCACGACTGGACTACCGACATAATCTGCCCGAGGGGGTTTTTCATCTGGCTCCTCCGTTACGACGCCACCTGAATGCCCATCTGCTAGCCGCGGCCCGCTAGCTGTCTAGAGCATATCGGACAAATTCTTTGGTCACAATACCTATTTTAGAACCTTTTACCACTCGGAGCCCTGCTCATCCATCACGACTAGTCTGCCGACGTAACAGCACGAGGGGGCCACAACAGACTTCTTCCGTTGCGACGTCCCTCTAAGGCCCTTCTGCTAGCTTGCTAGCCCCGGCCCACTAGCTGTCTGAATCGACGTGTCTCCAGCCCGCCGAGCTATTCACTGGACCCCTATGATCACTCGGCTACGCATGCCTCTCCCTAATGTCAATATGCCTTGTCCATTGCTGTTTTGGTTAGTGATTATTGCCTTATTTCACCATAGAGCCTCTACCCCTGCTCAATACACCTTAGCTAACCCTTTAGTTCCACCTCCCACACATGTGGTGACCTCACCTGGTTTAAATGATGTTTCTATAGACAATATCTCTCTCATCGTCACTCAATGCCTAGGTTTACCTCCACTGTATTCACATCCTACCATACCTTTGTCTGTACATTACGCCTTGAATCTATTCTACTGTGCCCATAAACCTGCTCCTTTTACTCTCTGTTCCGAACGTACTAGACGACCAGTTCTTATAGCCTTTAGCCGTATCCTTATCCTACTCCTCTTCTGTTCCTTTAGTGATGTAGAGGTTAATCCAGGCACGGCAGTGTCTAGCTCCATTCCCATTCCACGGGCGCTCTCATTTGTTGACTTCTGTAACCGTAAAAGCCTTGGTTTCATGCATGTTAACATTATAAGCCTCCTCCCTAAGTTTGTTTTATTCACTGCTTTAGCATACTCTACCAACCCGGATGTCCTAGCCATGTCTGAATCCTGGCTTAGGAAGACCACCAAAAATGTCCATCCCTAACTATAACATTTTCCGACAAGATAGAACTGCCAAAGGGGGTGGAGTTAGCCTGCAGAGTTCTGTCTTACTATCCAGGTCTGAGTCCAAACAATTTCAGCTTCTACTTTTAAAAATCTACCTTTCCAGAAACAAGTCTCAGAAACAACTCTCAACAAGTCTCAGCTGTGCCCTGGACACCATATATGAATTGATTACCCCCCATCTATCTTCAGAGCTCGTGCTGTTAGGTGACCTAAACTGGGACATGCTTAACACCCCGGCCATCCTACAATCTAAGCTTGATGCCCTCAATCTCACACAAATTATCAATGAACCTACCAGGTGCAAACCCAAATCCATAAACACGGGCACCCTCATAGATATCATCCTAACCAACCTGCCCTCTAAATACACCTCTGCTGTCTTCAACCAGGATCTCAGCTATCACTGCCTCATTGCCTGCGTCCATAATGGGTCTGCGGTCAAACGACCACCCCTCAACACTGTCAAATGCTCCCTAAAACACTTCAGTGAGCAGGCCTTTCTAATCAACCTGGCCTGGGTATCCTGGAAGGATATTGACCTCATTCCGTCAGTAGAGGATGCCTGGTTATTCTTTAAAAGTGCTTTCCTCACCATCTTAAATAAGCATGCCCCATTCAAATAAAATTGAACCAGGAATAGATATAACCCTTGGTTCACTCCAGACCTGACTGCCCTTGACCAGCACAAAAACATCCTGTGGTGTACTGCATTAGCATTGAATAACCCCTGCGATATGCAACTTTTCAGGGAAGTTAGGAACCAATATACACAGGCAGTTAAGAAAGCAAAGGCTAGCTTTTTCAAACAGAAATGTGCATCCTGTAGCACAAAATCCAAAACGTTCTGGGACACTAAAGTTCATGGAGAATAAGAGCACCTCCTCCCAGCTGCCCACTGCAGGCTAGGAAACATTGTCACCACCGATAAATCCACGATAATTGAGAATTTCCATAAGCATTTCTCTACGGCTGGCCATGCTTTCCACCTGGCTACCCCTACCCAGGTCAACAGACCTGCACCCCCCACAGCAATTTGCCCAAGCCTCCCCATTTCTCCTTCACCCAAATCCAAACAGCTGATGTTCTGAAAGAGCTGCAAAATCATGACCCCTGCAAATCAGCCAGGCTAGACAATCTGGACCCTCTCTTTCTAAAATTATCTGCCGAAATTGTTGCAACCCCTATTACTAGCCTGGTCAACCTCTCTTTCGTATCGTCTGAGATCCCCAAAGATTGGAAAGCTGCTGCGGTCATCCCCCTCTTCAAATGGGGAGACACTCTAGACCCAAACTGCTACAGACCTATATCTATCCTACCTTGCCTTTCATCGAAAGGTCTTCGAAAGCCAAGTTAACAAACAGATCACCGACCATTTCGATTCCCACTGTACCTTCTCCGCTATGCAATCTGGTTTCCGAGCTGGTCATGGGTGCACCTCAGCCACGCTCAAGGTCCTAAACGATATCATAACCGCCATCGATAAGAGACAATACTGTGCAGCTGTATTCATCGACCTGGCCAAGGTTTTCGACTGTTGTCCGGACCTCAGGCAGTCTCTATGGCAGTGCCACAGGGTTCGACTCTTTTCTCTGTATACATCACTGTATACATCAATGATGTCGCTCTTGCTGCTGGTGATTCTCTGATCCACCTCTACGCAGACGACACCATTCTGTATTCTTCTGGCCCTTCTTTGGACACTGTGTTAACTAACCTCCAGATGAGCTTCAATACCATACAACTCTCCTTCCGTGGCCTCCAACTGCTCTTAAACGCAAGTAAAACTAAATACATGCTCTTCAACCGATCGCTGCCCACACCTGCCCACCCGTCCAGCATCACTACTCTGGACGGTTCTGACTTCGAATATGTAGACAACTACAAATACCTAGGTGTCTGGTTAGACTAAACTCTCCTTCCAGACTCACATTAAGCATCTCCAATCCAAAGTTAAATCTAGAATTGGCTTCCTATTTCGCAACAAAGCATCCTTCACTCATGCTGCCAAACATACCCTCGTAAAACTGACTCTCCTACCGATCCTTGACTTTGGCAATGTCATTTACAAAATAGCCTCCAACACTCTACTCAGCAAACTGGATGCAGTCTATCACAGTGCCGTCCGTTTTGTCACCTAAGCCCCATATACTACCCACCACTACCACCTGCATGCTCTCGATGTTTGGCCCTCACTTCATATTCGTCACCAAACCCACTGGCTCCAGGTCATCGATAAGTATTTTCTAGGTAAAGCCCCGCCTTATTTCAGCTCACTGGTCACCATAGCAGCACCCACCCGTAGCACCCGCTCCAGCAGGTATATTTTACTGGTCACCCCCAAAGCCAACTCCTCGTTTGGCCGCCTTTCCTTCCAGTTCTCTGCTGTCAATGACTGGAACGAACTGCAAAAATCACTGAAGTTGGAGACTCAAAACTCCCTCGCTAACTTTAAGCACCAGCAGTTAGAGCAGCTCACAGATCACTGCACCTGTACATTGCCCATCTGTAAATAGCCCATCCAACTACCTCATCCTTTTATTTATTTTGCCACTTTGTACCCCAGTATCTCTACTTGCACACTCATCTTCTGCACATCTATCACTCCAGGGTGTAATTGCTATATTGTAATTTTTTCGCCACTATGGACTATTTATTGCCTTACCTCCCTTATCCTCCCTCATTTGGACACACTGTATATAGACTTTTTCTATTTTATTATTGACTGTGTGTTTGTTAATTCCATGTGTAACTCTGTGTTGTTGTTTGTGTTGCACTGCTTTGCTTTGTCTTGGCCAGGTCACAGTTGTAAATGGGAACCTGTTCTCAACTTGCCTACCTGGTTAAATAAAGGTGAAATAAATAAAACATTTAAAAAATAATGTAATCACCAATTGTGAATGAAGTACAGGGTGGGTCATTCTATTGTATGGATCTATTCTAATTATAATCTCAAAATGGTATGTATCCTATATCAGTCCACTGAATCCAAGCAGTCTTATCAGTCTACTCTGTCCTACATAGAGTGCACAGTGTGCGTAATATACAATGGCAAGAAGACCAAGACGAATGGATCTACTTGCTGCATTAGCGTTGCTACAAAACAAGCCTGGCCGATTATCAGTACAAAATGTCCTCACTGAGAGAGAAGGCCCTACATCGGAAGCAAAAACAACATCTGCAACAAGCTGACAATAATTGACAATTATTTACATCTGTTGCTTCTGTCCTGATGTTCACTATTTATCAAGCACACTTTGCGCTTATAATGATGTTTAGTTTACTGATGTTTTCATCATTTCACCGTGTGTCTTGGTGAGTGGGGTATTTTTTATTTTTTTTGTCATTATAGACAGAAGCTGTTACCGCTTTCTAACACATGCTTTCTATGTCATAGTTGTAACAAAGGCACGTCCCTCTCCAGCGCTTGTGTTCGTTGATTATTATTATTTTTATGCACACCTGTCACCATCGTTACGCGCATCAGCGCCTAATCAGACTCAATCACCTGCTTGATTACCTTCCCTATAACTGTCACTCCTGCACGCTGCTCGTGTTTCTTGTTTTGTCCATGTTCATTTTATTTATTAAATTATTCACTCCCTGTACTTCCTTCCCGCTGGGAGTCGGGATTTTTGTGTACCTATGATAAAAATTACAGACCTCTAAATGCTTTGTAAGTAGGAAAACCTGCAAAATCGGCAGTGTATGAAATACTTGTTCTCCCCACTGTACATATGTAGGATGTTATTTTGACCAGTTTTCTACAGCAGGAAAATAATCCTGCAGTAACAGGAAATGTGAATTATTATCTGGATTAGAATTAATTGACATTTATATAGGGGTTGCGACATTTTTAGTTGAGGCAAATCAAGTCTGACATTTTTAAGATGAAATTACTTTCTTTAGAAGCATTTTTTAACCTTGAATACACTACAAGTTTGCATTTCCTGCTGTGCAGGAAATTTCCTGCAACAACAGGGAGATCAAATTAAGATCCTATATCTGTACACAAGCCTACAGTATGTTAACTGCAGATGGCAGCCCTACCAGACAAATAGCAAAACAGCCTTGTTTGTACTCCTGATGGAATATTTTGAGAGGAATGGACAATGTTTTATTGTGGATCCAAATAAAGCAGGCTATGTGCGACTATTTTGTGTGTTGCAACAGGGTGTAGATTTCTGATGGTTGTGTGAATGTGCATTTTTTGTCTTCATATAGAGGTCTAACAGTGTGATTTGTTTGTGTGTGTGCAGACAGCAGTGAGGCACGCTGCAGGGAGCTACACAGTAAGTGTGAGGAGCTTGAGGCTCAGCTGAAAGTGAAGGAGGAGGAGAACACTGAGCTGCTGAGGGACCTGGAGCAGAAGAATGCCATGATCTCTGTCCTAGAGAACACCATCAAGGAAAGGGAGAAGAAGTACCTGGAGGAGCTGAAGATGAAGAGCCACAAGCTGGCTGTCCTGTCTGGAGAGCTGGAGCAGAGAGCCAGCACCATTGCCTACCTCACCTCTCAGCTCCACGCCACCAAGAAAAAGCTCCTGGCAGGCAGCTCCTCTGAGGCCAGCCCCAACGTCAGCCCTGTGAGCTCCTACAAGCCCACCCCTCCCAAAGCCAAGGACCGTCAGTCTGGCCCTGAGACCCCTCTACGCCGCATGAAGAAGAGCCTGTCTCAGCCGCTGCACTCTGAGTTAACCGAGCTGTACCGGCTGGGTTCTGACGGGAGGAGGAAGGTCCTACGGGAGGCGGTGGACGCCATGCCCGACCCCACCCCATTTCTGCAGGCAGCTCGAGACACGCCTGATCTGCAGATGGTACGAGACCGGCCTGCCGTCATCCCCCCCATCGCCTGTGATCGCTCGTCCAGCCCCCGCCACAGCCTGGCACGGGACCGTCAGCACCGGGCACACGTGGGAGTGGCACACCGCATCCACCACAGCACCCCTCCACTAGCGCCGTCTCAGCCAGAGGTGGAGATGCTGGCTGTGGACCAGGTCAATGGGGACAAGGTGGTGAGGAAGCGATCCGGGGCGGACAGAACAGTTTAACACACGACAAGAGCGGGAAGGAGCATCACCTACTGTATAATCAGCTGCTTTTTATGCAATTCTGCAACGAGCAAAAGAAAGTCAAATGGGATACAGACAAAAAAATAAAAATGTCACTTTCTTCACTTCAAAAAACATTTTTAATATGTAGACACGGACTACTGTAAGCATGCCAAATGTTTTGCTTTGAAACCCATGTGACTTAAACATCCTGTCCTTTTTGCATGGTCTCTCATCTCACTCCATCTTACATCGTGCACATAAACTTCTCCGCCAAACATCTGCATTATTGCCTGCTTACCTGGTGAATCCAATACACATCGTCATAGTTAATACTACAGTTACGTTATCCATACTTCATCTGGTCAGCAATACTCTCCAGACAGATAAACAAGCTATATGAAGTCTGCAGCTACTTACATGTTATAGAAGTTAACTTATTAAACTAATACTCCCTGAATGTTTCTCATCTTGTGATGTTAATACATTAACAGAAACAAAATCACACAAATGAATTGGTAATTGTCTAGTTATCACACAAATGAATTGGTTTCATGTCATGGGCATTTCTAAGACATAATCTACACAGAACTGTCTGACCTATGTGTCCGTGATCTCTGTAAATATGTGATGGATTTTTTATTTATGGTTTGTTTTACTTTTAAATATAGAAAAATACATCTCAAGTATCGAAAAGTGGCATAATCACTTATTGTCATGCTTCTCACATCACACTTACTCGTCCTTGAATACTATGTATATGACAATATAATAAAGCAGTCTTTTTTTGCTACTAACGTGGTGTGTGTTGGGAAGAATCTAACCTCTGTCACAGGCTTTCACCATGTCAGCAAAGCCTGGAAGCAGAACTTTGGAAGAATCTGAAGCGGAAACTGTGACGTTTCAGGCTGCCAGTGGACATAGGATGAGAAATAGGTCATTAATAGCTGTGTTTTTTGCAACTATTGAAACACTGGGTGTGGACAAAAGAATCCCAACATTTTCACACTGTTATGCTGGTATTATAATAGCACAAGTAATCTAAAGTAGGTATTTGATCATTCATATAGATTTGGTCTATTATTGGTAGTAATGTGTGGGATACATATTTCTGTGTCTAAATGAAAACAACTAGTTTCCACAAACACTCATCAGGTTTGCCATAGACATGGGCAGCCCTGCTTACTACTTTACATCTGTGTCACACTCTGCCCATGAGATTGGTTTTCCAAGAGACAGGTTCAGATCCGGTTCAGATCCCACATGTGTGTAGTTGACATGAGACAAGGTCACGGTCTCATGATGAGGTAGCCCTTCATGCGACTTCAAAATCAGTGTCTCCCTCCGCCCAAAAGGGAATTACCTATTGGGCTAACTGTTAAGACATTGGTTTCTTCTGTGGAAGATCCGGTTTCAGATCCCGGCTGTGAATGGAATCCAACGGTGGGATCTTCTTTCGTGGGAGAGGAGGTCAAAGCGGGGTGAATGTAGCTGACATTAGTTGCACTCAAAGTCTCGTGATGTAGCCCTGCCTGTTACTTCTAAATCACTCGCCCAAAAGGGAACCAAGACGTTGGTTTCTTCGGTGGGAGATTGCGCCCGTGAGTCATAGATTTGCACTCTGTTACCACTCATTCGAATTCCCTCTTTCCAGAAGTCTGCTCTAAAGCCAGCAGAGGTCGTTTTTTCACAGACAATCAATTTGGTGAGCCAAATAACAAGGCGGATAGATGTGTGAAACAGACAAGCACAGCATGAGTGACTTCTAGAGGCAAGATATGTAATAAACAAGTGATCATACTGTACTGTACAAATTCAATCCCTAGGTTATTTATGAAGAAGAGGACTGGCCCAACTAGTCTATATAGTGCATATTCGATGTATTGTTTTAGGCAGAAAAGGGCTCCATTTTGTATCAGAGAAGGTTGGAAGATGTGGAGAAAGACAGTTTATGGGATGGAAGAAATTGTGGGCCGTTTTTGACATGGAAACTCTTAATTTACAATACTTGATGAGTGAAATAATTTACTTAGGACCAATCCAATTTAATTACTCGTGGAAGTTTTTACCTCTAGCCTACATTTCCATATCTAGACACAAGATGTCACTCTACTATCAGAACAGACTGGCAAAACCAAACATGTATTTTAAAATACCAAATGAAGCATAGGATAGAGAACAAAGGCCTAGAGATTGAGGAGACACAGCCAGATAAGGGCTTGAACCATGTAACCATAGGGTTACAGAGCAAGTACAGTACCTCCTGACATTTAGGCCTACAGATCCAGACCTCTTGGCAGAGACAGTAGCAGGTTACACTATTCGGGACAGCGAGAGATGGAGAGAGAGCGCACGCAGTTAGAGGTGCAAACATGGGAAACCAGAGATAATCCCACCGCTGCCATCAACGTGGCAAACATATCATCAAGTTCGCTATGATAAAGTCAAGTTCTTAACAAAAGTCATTGGTAGAAAAATCCTCTGCCGCGAAAGTGGTGCTTTCTGTTAGGTTTATCTCTATAGCGTACTATTTTATCTTAAAGTTGTGGAGCAACAGTCCAGTGCTGTGATGCACACACCGCAGGCTTTTCTCCCGGACTCGGTTTGGGTCTACCGGATGTAGGCTAAGGAAATTCAATGGAAGCGTTCAGATCAAAGCGTTGAATATGACCTATTTCATGCAAATATTTATTTATTTATTTATTTATTTGATGAGTAAATAATATAGTTGATTTCGTTCATTTACATGAGCAATATTTTGCTGTTTTTAGAACAGACTGTTCACCGTCGTCTCATTTTCACTTCAGCGATGCAACATCTTCCTGTCATTTTTCCACAACGCAACGCGATTACGCGCGCAGTCAAGGTAATAGTAGAGATTTTCTTGGTCAGCATCACAGGTGCTCGTGGACCGTCGTGCGTAATTTTCGACCACTTTTGCATGTTCAGTTTATGAGCGAATTAATTTAATACATCTAAGGGGGAAACCACCAGACCAGTCCTATAGCAATAATGGCTCCGCACCTCAAACGTTCGGGTGATTGTAATTGGGGCATGCGTTTTATTGTTTATCCATAGCAGGCTGTCGGAGTTCGGATAAACTGAGATGCATAGAACGGAAAAATGCAAATAATTGGAAATAACACCCGGCACTGCTTGATTGTGAGGCAATTCGTCATCTGAAATATATTTATATTTGTAATTTATGGGAGGACATATCACAGGTTTGAATAACGCTACTGTCCTGAAGAATCGAATACCCTTTTTGTAAGTATTCCTGCGTTATACTAAATCACAACCTATGATTTGATTTGCGCCTGTGTTTATTTTTGCTTGAATTTGCAATAGGCAACATTCGCCTCGATCACAACCTACAGGTCTGTCTGCCGACCAAAATAGGCAATCATTGCAAACTCGACGGGATTAGAACAAAACCTCGATTATTATTACAATGGTTTATCGAGTCCAGCCAAAATTGTGCTTGGACGTAGCTATACTTAATATATATATATTTATATATATATATATTTTAAATGTATAATTAAGATCTCGGTAGCCTAGTATGTGTTGGATTAAGCTATAATTATATTCAGCACATAAACACTTAAGAGCTGAATAAGAATGCGAACCCTATATCGAAAAAAGAGACCTCGATAATATTGTAGGATACCGTTGAGGAATATCGTGCACATGATTGTAAATAATTAATAAATAAGATGTTGTAAATAAATTCAAAAATGAAAAGATAAAGACTCAAATCATCCTTATATTGCTGTTGATATGCTAACACATACATTGTGTCACCATACTACCTAGAAATAACTATGCAAAGTATAGGATCCTGGAGCAGCATGCTTATTATGGAGTAATAACACTGTGAAGTATTAATGGTATCCTTTGAATGTATTTAAATCATAATGTTTTTGTTGCCATTTTTCCTTTTAGTTAAGTCAGCTCAGGACAAATCCTACCAATGTGCATTTTCTATCTTTTTTTTTATGTCACATTCTTTCCTGTCTCCTGTCTGATTTAGAGTGTATATCCCATGTTCATCTGCTTGGGGTTTCTGAGACTGCTCCGGTTGTATACTTCTGCAAAGCTCATCAACATAGACATCATCTGCCACTTCAAACACATCAAGCCATAAGAGGAGGGAGCTTAGCTGCTTTTGGCATTTCAAAAAGAGGCTGGTTAAAGAAACTGCAGTGAAAAAAAAACACCTTCAGGATGACAGTGAGTTTCTTCTAAGTGAACTAGATGACTCCACTGGACCTGTGCCCTGGAAACACCACCATTTGACCGAGGACTATCAGAGTGACTGCTGACATCAAAGTTTTATTTGTTGTTTTAAAAAAGAAGAACAAATGCTTGGGCATCTCTGGTGGCCTGCTGGGTAGCAGTGGTCTTCTTGTACCGTAGTAGCAGCAGCTGAACCACGGTTGCCATAGTGGAACAATGGCACGGCCAGGCTCTGGGGTGCTGGTGTCGGTCAACGGGCTGGGGTACCCTCCTCAGAACCTGGCCCGGGTGGTGGTGTGGGAGTGGCTGAACGAACATGGGCGCTGGCGGCCCTATAGCGCGGCAACGTGCCACCACATAGAGAACGTACTGAAGGGGGACGTGCGGGGGACTGTGGTCCTTGGACAGGTGGATGCCCAGCTGGCCTCTTACATCATCGACCTGCAGTCCATGCACCAGTTTAGACAGGATACAGGTAAGAAGCAGTCAAAACACCTGTGTCGTTCATCATCATTATCATGTGATGCATGTGGGGTCACACACACTTATGTAACTGTATTTCCCCATTATGAACTTCAATGGTAGAATAGATGAACAATGTAAAAGGTGCAGTTCATGCCACAGCATGCTGTACATATTATTCAGATGTTCATTCTTAGCCAATAGACCCCTCCATTATGGTGTACATTTTCTTTGCAACCTAGCTCAACAAGTTAATATGGAAACCACCCTTGACGGATGTGCATCTATTTCTGTATTTGCCATACAACCATTTGCGATATTAGCATCTTGGTAGGGGAAACTCCCCGCAATTTTTTGTAGATGCATGCCAGCAAAGCCACAACACAACACTAAACAATACATTAACTGCACTATAACAAGGCCAAGCGGTGCCCACAAACTGTTAGGGCCTACATAAAGCTGTCTCAACATAAAGCTGTCCCAACAGCAGAGCTTTCTTTCCAGCACCATGGAGTGAATCCTTACCACCGCTACACCTGGCTATCAGCGGAGCCTTGTCTGGCAGCGAAACAGTTCATTCAGCCTCGTTTACAGCCTTTTTTTTAAAAAAACATAGCTGATATGGCTGACCATATCTCCCTGGCATTTTACATCATTTATGCAGCAGCATATAAAACATTATGGGACTCACCTTGTTGTCCTTCGTTGGAAAATTTTGTCATCAAAGAAAAATATTGTGGGGCTCAAAAACATTATGGGTTGCCACTGCGTACAACAAATTGAATTGAACTCCTTGGGGAAGTCAGGCGAGAGATCCAAATGTACTGGGACCTATCTGAACCAACGGTTGAGTGGGTATTGTTGCTACAACAGAAGATGAAGCACACCGAGGACCATTAATGCTCATCAGATGAAAAACAAGTTTAACAACCATGTTAATCATTACCTCATCTTCTACGCTTTAATGTCATGACCTTGCCAAAGGTCACCGTGAATGAGGCAGCCAAGCATTTCAAGTGATCGACTGCTGTAATCCTCACTCTCTCCAGCGCCATAAAACAGAAAAAGGATATTTTCTTTCAGAAAAGAACAATGTGAAAGATAATTTGTTTTTACGTTCGGTTTTGATGTTGTATTTTCATGCTTCATCTTCTTGCCTCTTGCCAGTACTCACAGTGCTGCCACTCTCAGGTACAAACCTACCAATCATTCATGATTGGAAAAGTGGCATTGACTCCATCTAGTAAATAGAGATACTCTTAGAAATACAGGATAGAGATATCCTATAGATCAGTGATCATCAACTAGTTTCAGCCCCAGGACGATTTTTTTTCTTGAGTGGATGGTCAAGGGGCCAGAACATAATTACAAATCATTTGCAGACTGCAAATTGACCGCAAGAAACCCAAACAGATATAACATTTGACTAAGACATAATCATTTCAAACCTTGCTTTCATTTGTATACGATCACATACACTGAGTGTACAAAACATTATGAACACCTGCACTTTCCATGACATATACTGACCAAGTGAATCCCTTATTGTTGTCACTTGTTAAATCCACTTCAATCAGTGTAGATGAAGGGGAGGAGACGGGTTAAAGAAGGATTTTTAAGCCTTGAGACAATTGAGACATGGATTGTGTATGTGCCATTCAAATGATGAATGTGCAAGAAAAAATGTAAGTGCCTTTGAATGGGGTGTGGTAGAACTGTGTCAAGAACTGCAACGCCGCTGGGTTTTTCATGCACACCAGTTTCCCATGTGTATCAAGAATGGTCCACCACCCAAAGGACATCCAGCCAACTTGGCACAGCTGTGGGGAGCATTGGAGTCAATATGGGCCAGCATCCTTGTGGAACACTTTCGACACCTTGTAGAGTCAATGCCCCAACGAATTGAGACTGTTCTATATTATTATTTGACTCAGAAAACTTGGGGCCAAAGGTCACAATCCCAACAAGAATCAACAGAAACATACTAGGCTTCTGATCCCCCTATAGGTTGTTTGGTCATTGAACTCACAAATGTATCCCACTAAGGTGTTAATTTGCCTGCCTGTGTTGCTTCTGTTTCTTGGACACGTTTGCTTCTCAGATGTGAGAGTGTTTTTGCCTAAGTTTAACAAAGCTTTCCTGTCTGAGTTTTAGATGTCAATGCTGCCACAGTGTGTTGTGGGAGAGGATGCACGCATGTGGGGGAGGTCTCAGAAAGCTGTTCTGTCTCAGCTATAGAGAATCCTTTGACACCTCAATTAGCCTCACAGGCTCATTCACCTGAACAATTAATGTATCATAGTGATTCATTAATTGATGAACCTTCTATGTCCCAATGGCCAGACCTCAATATTAACAGGGCATAGAACATGACACTGTGTCAGAGAGAGTGCTGGAGAGAAAGGGGAGGATGTCTCATTGAGTTTTACTAGCTGGTGCATCTCTTTTTTCATAGAATATCAACTCACTCAGCATGAGCAAAATGTTCTTGCTATCCTATATGCTGTGTGGCTTATGAGGATTGGCACAACAAAACAAATGTTACTTTGAAGTGAAATGAATTGTTCAGTTGGATTCAAAGTCATCGGTCTTCTATTGATAGTCACAGTGAAATCATGTTGGCTGGTGTGAATGTGACGAGGCAGTATCTTAGCATGGCTGCCTGTCACACTTGCCTAAAAGCCTAGGAAAGTGCTGTGGGTGATTTCCGCTGTCCTTGTCGTCGTGTCCTTTGATAGAATAGAGCTGCACATGTGTCTGAGACTGGGTGGCTGAGAGAGAGAGAGAGAGAGAGAGAGGAGCTAGCCAACCGTTTGTCAGCCATTACCATGGTGCTGGGCCTGTGCCTGACGTTTATCGCTCCTCATTGTGCCGTTCTCCGTGTTACCTTCCCCCTCAGCTGGGATAAAACTGTCACAACAGGTTCTGACGGACAGCATCCTGGACACCCACCCCTGGCCCCTCTCCTCCACCTTCTAAAAACTGTGATAGGCTCCTGCAGCTGTGGATGTCTTCATATAGGGCCCTGGTGAGAGGCTATGTGATATTGATCCATTTAAATGAACGCTGGAATGGGAACCCGTGGCCTCGGCTCTGTTTGTTATGGCTTTCAATACATTTGTTCACAGTGGATGTTTGCTGTGTGAAGGACAAGCGCAAATCCACAATCAACTAGCCTGCTGCAGGGCCTCAGATTGTTCCTCTGGTGGAAGACCATGGTTAATATACCAGTGGTGCTGCTGTCTACTGCAGCTGTGGATGGAGCTAGAGGCTGAAAACAGCAGTGTTAGGGTCGGACTACTGCATTCGGGGCCCCGTGGCACCGACTTAAAATGATGCAGTTTTAAAGCAAATTTCCTGCTATTCTACACATTTTGCCGTGAGGCTGAGAGAAAGTTGACTAGCAACAAGTACTGAGACCTAAAAGACACCCATCATGAGCGCCCACAAAAGAAGAGGCAAACAAAAGAAAAACTCACACCAAACCAAAAAGTGGAGCACAATAAAGACAGGGAAGAGCATTGTACATTTTCTACATTATAAAATAATAGTGAAGACGTCAAAACTAATAAATAACACATATGGAATCATGTAGTAACCAAAAAAGTGTTAAACAAATCAAAATATATTTTAGATTTGAGATTCTTTAAATAGCCACCCTTTGCTTTGATGACAGCTTTGCACACTCTTGGCATTCTCTCCCTATTTGGTAAAAGACCAAGTCCATATTATGGCAAGAACAGCTCAAAAAGCAAAGAGAGACGACAGTCCATCATTACTTTAAGACATGAAAGTCAGTCAATACGGAACAAGTTTCTTCAATTGTAGTCGCAAAAACCATCAAGCACTATGATGAAACTGGCTCTCATGAGGACTGCCACTGGAATGGAAGACCCAGAGTTACCTCTGCTGCAGAGGATAAGTTCATTAGAGTTACCAGCCTCAGAAATTGCAGCCCAAATAAATGCTTCACAGATTTCAAGTAACAGACACATCTCAACATCAACTGTTCAGAAGAGACTGTGTGAATCAGGCCTTCATGGTTGAATTGCTACAAAGACACCACTACTAAAGGACAGAAATAATAAGAAGAAACTTGCTTGGGCCAAGAAACACGAGCAATGGACATTAGACGGGTGAAAATTGTCCAAATTTGAGATTTTTGGTTCCAACTGCCATGTCTTTGTGAGACCCGGTGTGCGTGAATGGATGATCTCTGCATGTGTATTTCCCACCGTAAAGTATGAAGGAGGAGGTGTTATGGTGTGGGGATGCTTTGCTGGTGACCCTGTCTGTGATTTATTTAGAATTCAACCAGCATGCCTACCACAGCATTCTGCAGCGATATGCCATCCCTCCTGGGCTTAGTGGGACTCTCATTTGTTTTTCAACAGGACAATGACCCAACACACCTCCAGGCTCTGTAAGGCCTATTTTACCAAGAAGGAGAGTGATGGAGTGCTGCATCAGATGACCTGGCCTCCACAATCCCCCAACCTGAACCAAATTGAGATGGTTTGGGATGAGTTGGACCGCAAGATGAAGGAAAAGCAGCCAACAAGTGGTCAGCATATGAAGGAACTCCTTCAAGACTGTTGGAAAAGTATTCCAGGTGAAGCTGGTTGAGAAAATGCCAAGAGTGTGCAAAGCTGTCATCAAAGCATAGGGTGGCAACTTTGAAGAATCTCAAATATAAAGTATATTTTGATTTGTTTAACACTTTTTTGGTTACTACATGATTCCATATCTGTTCTTTCATAGTTTTGATGTCTTCACTATTATTCTACAATGTAGAAAATAGTAAAAATAAAGAAAAATCCTTGAATGAGTAGGTGTTCTAAAACCGTAGTGTATATACAAATTTTTTTATTTTTAAAACTTATTTTTCTTTATTTATAGCAGGCTAAAACTCAGTTTCTATAACGCTCACCAACTTGGAATGAGCTAAACCAAAAATAAACTAAACACCAATACAGTAAAATTGCAGTCAAAACAAAATGTGTGCCAGGGCTACACACGGGCTAAACACACCCTTGAAAGACGATAATTTTTATATTATTTTTATGTTACCCCTTTTTCTCCCCAATTTCGTGGTATCCAATTGTTTTAGTAGCTACTATCTTGTCTCATCGCTACAACTCCCGTACGGGCTCGGGAGAGACGAAGGCTGAAAGTCATGCGTCCTCTGATACACAACCAAGCCGCACTGCTTCTTAACACAGCGACATCCAACCCGGAAGCCAGCCGCACCAATGTGTCGGAGGAAACACCGTGCACCTGGCAACCTTGGTTAGCGCGCACTGCGCCCGGCCCGCCACAGGAGTCGCTGGTGCACGATGAGACAAGGATTTCCCTACCGGCCAAACCCTCCCTAACCCGGACGACGCTAGGCCAATTGTGCGTCGCCCCACGGACCTCCCGGTCGCGGCCGGTTACGACAGAGCCTGGGCGCGAACCTAGAGTCTCTGGTGGCACAGCTGGCGCTGCAGTACAGCGCCCTTAACCACTGCGCCACCCGGGAGTCGGAAAGGCGATCATTAAACTAGTTGTCCTTACCATGGACATGTCTGTTTTCAAAGGGCAAATCTTGCGATGTGAGACTCCAGTGAAGGAGTCGGCTGTTCGTGGAGCTCGTCTTTTGCAGGAAAAGAGAGAGTTGTGATCGGTATAGACCACCATAGGGGTAGAGGCCGTTACATAAAACTGGAAGTACTGAAGAGCCAGTACCAAAGCGAGTGTCTCCTTCTTGATAGTTGAGTAGTGTTTTTGATATGTCTCAAGGAAGAGCACGTGCCTCTGGGGCCCCGGGGCACGTGCTCTGCGTGCCCGTTTGGTAATCCGGCCCTGAGCAGCGTTGTGTTACGCTTGTGTGTCCATGGTGTCCTAGCGGTGGTGTGAGTGATGGAGTGCTCTGTCAGTTGGATGGTGTGTGTCCTCTCTACACACTCTCCGGGATCTGGATAGCCTCCTGTGGCTTTGGGCAAAACCGTCCCTCCTATGGGTGGGATCCAGACCATAGACCTACACGCACCAAGCCCATACTACCAGAATGAGAGAGCAGCAGCTCTATTTGAACTCCTCTCCCTGTAATCAGTGGAGGATGACGGCAGCAGCAGCCACCACAGCCTGTGCAGCAGGGCACTTCTCTCTATCAGCCTGCCCAGCACATCTGCATGCTGTTGCCATTCTAAACACAGGGTTTACACAGTGCTTAGCTCAGCACTGGCTTGTGAAGAGAAGATACCAGTCTATGGTGAAGTGTAAAAAAATGGATTGGGTGCACACAGGCTTACAGGGCTGCCTAATTTGTGGAAGTATCTCTGGCTGGAGGCTGGGAATGGGTTGGCTCACATCCAAAGTGGATCGATCCATTCCCCTCCCCAGAGGGGTGTTTGAAGCTCTAAACACTGCTCTGGACTGATCCCCTTTCACTCCACCCACTCCCATAGCACAACACATGGGCTTATCAGCCATCTTTATTGTACCCCAACACTCTCCCTGCCACTGGCCAGTGATAGGGTTCAATGCTGCCTGACCACTGTTTACCTCTCATTCTTCTGATGATGGAAAGCCAATGTAATAAACACTTATGCACCACACACAGTCATGTAACACTACATGACTTTTACATATGCAGATCATGACATTAGGCACACACAAACTGTTGTTTGTAATTTCATTCCATGAGATGTAATTTTTACATGGAATTCAACACGCTTGAAACTCCACGGCAGCTTATGACTAATCAAAATGTAGAACTTGTGACTACGTCATGTTATGCTATGACTTTAAAGACATTGTATCATTCTTATATACAGTCGTGGCCAAAAGTTTTGAGAAAGACACAAATATTAATTTCCACAAAGTTTGCTGCTTCAGTGTCTTTAGATATTTTTGTCAGATGTTACTATGGAATACTGAAGTATAATCACAAGCATTTCATAAGTGTCAAAGGCTTTTATTGACAATTACATGAAGTTCATACAAAGAGTCAATATTTGCAGTGTTGACCCTTCTTTTTCAAGACCTCTGCAATCCGCCCTGGCATGCTGTCAATTAACTTCTGGGCCACATCCTGACTGATAGCAGCCCATTCTTGCATAATTATTCAATGCTTGGAGTTTGTCAGAATTTGTGGGTTTTTGTTTGTCCACCCGCCTCTTGAGGATTGACCACAAGTTCTCAATGGAATTAAGGTCTGGGCAGTTTCCTGGCCATGGACCCAAAATATTGATGTTTTGTTCCCTGAGCCACATAGTTATCACTTTTGCCTTATGGCAAGGTGCACAATCATGCTGAAAAAGGCATTGTTCGTCACCAAACTGTTCCTGAATGGTTGGGAGAAGTTGCTCTTGGAGGATGTATTGGTACCATTCTTTATTCATGGCTGTGTTCTTAGGCAAAATTGTGAGTGAGCCCACTCCCTTGGCTGAGAAGCAACCCCACACATGAATGGTCTCAGGATGCTTTACTGTTGGCATGACACAGGACTGATGGTAGAGCTCACCTTGTCTTCTCCGAACAAGCTTTTTTCCAGATGTCCCAAACAATCGGAAAGGGGTTCATCAGAGAAAATTACTTTACCCAAGTCCTCAGCAGTCCAATCCCTGTACCTTTTGCAGAATATCAGTCTGTCCCTGATGTTTTTCCTGGAGATAATTGGCTTTTCTGTTGCCCTTGACACCAGGCCATCCTCCAAAAGTCTTCACCTCACTGTGCATGCAGATGCACTCACACCTGCCTGCTGCCATTCCTGAGCAAGCTCTGTTCTGATGGTGCCCTGATCCCTCAGCTGAATTAACTTTAGGAGACGGTCCTGGCGCTTGCTAGACTTTCTTGGGCACCCTGAAGCCTTCTTCACAACAATTGAACCGCTCTCCTTGAAGTTCTTGATGATCCGATAAATGATTTATTTAGATGCAATCTTACTGGCAGCAATATCCTTGCCTGTGAAGCCCTTTTTGTGCAAAGCAATGATGACGACACATTTCCTTGCAGATAGCCATTATTGACAGAGGAAGAACAATGATTCCAAGCACCACCCTCCTTTTGAAGCTTGCAGTCGGTTATTCGAACTCAATCAGCATGACAGAGTGATCTTCAGCCTTGTCCTCGTCAACACTCACACCTGTGTTAACGAGAGAATCACTGACATGATATCATCTGGTCCTTTTGTGGCAGGGCTGAAATGCAGTGGAAATGTTTTTGGGGGATTCAGTTCATTTGCATGGCAAAGAGGGACTTTGAAATGAATTGCAATTCATCTAATCACTCTTCATAACATTCTGGAGTATATGCAAATTGCCATCATACAAACTTAGGCAGCAGACTTTGTGAAAATTAATATTTGTGTAATTCTCAAAACCTTTGGACACGACTGTATATATACACAGTTGAATTCGGAAGTTTACATACACCTTAGACAAATACATTTAAACTCAGTTTTTCACAATTCCTGACATTTAATCCTAGTAAAACTTGGGTCAAACGTTTCGGGTAGCCTTCCACATGCTTCCCACAATAAATTGGGTGAACTTTGGCCCATTCCTCCTGACAGAGCCGGTGTAACTGAGTCAGCTTTGTAGGCCTCCTTCCTCGCACATGCCTTTTCAGTCCGGCCCACAAATATTCTATAGGATTGAGGTCAGGGCTTTGTGATGGCCACTCCAATACCTTGACTTTGTTGTCCTTAAGCCATTTTGCCACAACTTTGGAAGTATGCTTGGGGTCATTGTCAATTTGGAAGATCCATTTGCGACCAAGCTTTATCTTCCTGACTGATGTCTTGAGATGTTGCTTAAATATATCCACATAATTTACCACCCTCATGATGCCATCTATTTTGTGAAGTGCACCAGTCCCTCCTGCAGCAAAGCATCCCCACAACATGATGCTGCCACCCCCGTGCTTCACGGTTGGGATGGTATTTTTCGGCTAGCGACCCCCTTTTTCATCCAAACATAACGATGGTCATTATGTCTAAACAGTTATATTTTTGTTTCATCAGACCAGAGGACATTTCTACAAAAATAATTGATTTTTGTCCCCATGTGCAGTTGCAAACCGTAGTATGGCTTTTTTATGGCAGGTTTTGGTTTCTTCCTTGCTGAGCGGCCTTTCAGGTTATGTCGATATAAGACTTGTTTTTACTGTGGATATAGATACTTTTGTACCTGTTTCCTCCAGCATCTACACAGGTTTCTTTACTGGTGTTCTGGGATTGATTTGCACTTCTAGCACCAAAGTACGTTCATTTCTAGGAGACAGAACGCATCTCCTTACTGAGCGGTATGACAGCTGTGTGGTCCCATGGTGTTTATACTTGCGTACTATTGTTTGTACAGATAAATGGGGTACCTTCAGGCATTTGGAAATTGCTCCCAAGGATGAACCAGACTTGTGGAGGTCTACAATTTTTTTCTGAGGTCTTGACTGATTTCTTTTGATTTTCCCATGATGTCAAGCAAAGAGGCACTGAGTTTGAAGGTAGGTCTTGAAATACATCCACATGTACACCTCCAATTGACTCAAATGATGTCAATTAGCCTATCAGAAGCTTCTAAAGCCATGACATCATTTTCTGGAATTTTCCAAGCTGTTTAAAGGCACAGTCAACTTAGTGTATGTAAACCTCTGACCCACTGGAATTGTGATACAGTGAATTATAAGTGAAATAATCTGTCTGTAAACAATTGTTGTAAAAATGACTTGTGTCATGCACAAAGTAGATGTCCTAACCGACTTGCCAAAACTTTAGTTTGTTAACAAGAAATTTGTGAAGTGGTTGAAAAATGAGTGTTAATGATTCCAACCTAATTGTATGTAAACTTCCGACTTCAACTTTTTATATATATACAGTGCCTTGCGAAAGTATTCGGCCCCCTTGAACTTTGCGACCTTTTGCCACATTTCAGGCTTCAAACATAAAGATATAAAACTGTATTTTTTGTGAAGAATCAACAACAAGTGGGACACAATCATGAAGTGGAACGACATTTATTGGATATTTCAAACTTTTTTAACAAATCAAAAACTGAAAAATTGGGCGTGCAAAATTATTCAGCCCCTTTACTTTCAGTGCAGCAAACTCTCTCCAGAAGTTCAGTGAGGATCTCTGAATGATCCAATGTTGACCTAAATGACTAATGATGATAAATACAATCCACCTGTGTGTAATCAAGTCTCCGTATAAATGCACCTGCACTGTGATAGTCTCAGAGGTCCGTTAAAAGCGCAGAGAGCATCATGAAGAACAAGGAACACACCAGGCAGGTCCGAGATACTGTTGTGAAGAAGTTTAAAGCCGGATTTGGATACAAAAAGATTTCCCAAGCTTTAAACATCCCAAGGAGCACTGTGCAAGCGATAATATTGAAATGGAAGGAGTATCAGACCACTGCAAATCTACCAAGACCTGGCCGTCCCTCTAAACTTTCAGCTCATACAAGGAGAAGACTGATCAGAGATGCAGCCAAGAGGCCCATGATCACTCTGGATGAACTGCAGAGATCTACAGCTGAGGTGGGAGACTCTGTCCATAGGACAACAATCAGTTGTATATTGCACAAATCTGGCCTTTATGGAAGAGTGGCAAGAAGAAAGCCATTTCTTAAAGATATCCATAAAAAGTGTTGTTTAAAGTTTGCCACAAGCCACCTGGGAGACACACCAAACATGTGGAAGAAGGTGCTCTGGTCAGATGAAACCAAAATGGAACTTTTTGGCAACAATGCAAAACGTTATGTTTGGCGTAAAAGCAACACAGCTGAACACACCATCCCCACTGTCAAACATGGTGGTGGCAGCATCATGGTTTGGGCCTGCTTTTCTTCAGCAGGGACAGGGAAGATGGTTAAAATTGATGGGAAGATGGATGGAGCCAAATACAGGACCATTCTGGAAGAAAACCTGATGGAGTCTGCAAAAGACCTGAGACTGGGACGGAGATTTGTCTTCCTACAAGACAATGATCCAAAATATAAAGCAAAATCTACAATGGAATGGTTCAAAAATAAACATATCCAGGTGTTAGAATGGCCAAGTCAAAGTCCAGACCTGAATCCAATCGAGAATCTGTGGAAAGAACGGAAAACTGCTGTTCACAAATGCTCTCCATCCAACCTCACTGAGCTCGAGCTGTTTTGCAAGGAGGAATGGGAAAAAATTTCAGTCTCTCGATGTGCAAAACTGATAGAGACATACCCCAAGCGACTTACAGCTGTAATCGCAGCAAAAGGTGGCGCTACAAAGTATTAACTTAAGGGGGCTGAATAATTTTGCACGCCCAATTTTTCAGTTTTTGATTTGTTAAAAAAGTTTGAAATATCCAATAAATGTCGTTCCACTTCATGATTGTGTCCCACTTGTTGTTGATTCTTCACAAAAAAATACAGTTTTATATGTTTATGTTGGAAGCCTGAAATGTGGCAAAAGGTCGCAAAGTTCAAGGGGGCCGAATACTTTCGCAAGGCACTGTGTGTGTGTATATATATATATATATATATAAATTTGAAGTCGGAAGTTTACATACAATTAGGTTGGAATCATTAACACTCATTTTTCAACCACTTCACAAATAGGTGATTCATTTTTTTCTAGTAATTGAGATTTACATTAGGCTACAGTGTGGGCTGCTGGTCTGACATTCTAGTGTGTGTGACTGACTACAGAGATGAACTCTATCCGAGCGGCTTTGTTCCGTTGCTATGACCTATGCCAGTGACGTGCTTTGTTTCTCCTCCTTATTTGTTTTGGTATTGCAGGCGTGAGAACCTGTTCTTCTCTGACCTGCTTTCTCTGTGCTTGCAATCCTCGATGACTAATTCAAAACAGTTTGGTGGCTTGTGGTGGAAAAAGATACAATTGCAGAAATAAAGCTGTCACTTTCCATTTTCATGTGCAGATGACAACCGGCAGGAGCTGCAGTCTTGTTTCTATTGCTGTTGACGGCATCTTGCTGAGTGTGTGTACTGCAGGTGTGTTGGGGGAAGGCAGTGTGTGGTTTCTTTACTAGCCTGCAGTGTGTGTGGGGGAAGTTCTGAAAAGGATTCCTGCTACGTGCTACAGGTCGGGTATGACTTGGCCCTCAGCCGTCACCATTTGAAATCAAAACATTATTGACCCACATGTGAACAGGAAGAATGAGCAGAGTAAAGATAAAGGAGGACATGTGTATTAGAAAGGCTACGTGTATGTTTTGCAGGGGGGCTTTTGTAGGGCTAACTCCATAACCCTTCTGTCCTGAACTGAAGGAGAACTGGCTGGATCTAAGGAGATATCGGACCATTCAATTAGGAGGACCATGGACTATTTCTAATTTCCTGTAAAAGCCTACCTATTATTTGTATTTCCTGTATAGGCCTACCTATTATTTATATTTCCTGTATAGGCCTACCTTGTATTGTCATTTACTGTATAAGCCTACCTCTTCTTGTGATTTCCTGTATAGGCCTACCTATTCATGTATTTTCCTGTATAGGCCTACCTATTCTTGCCTTTTCCTGTATAGGACTGCCTATTCTTGTAATTTCCTGTGTAGGCCTATCTATTCTTGTCATTTCCTGTATAGGCCTACCTTTTCTTGTCATTCATACTTATAAATAATTATGTCTCTCTGAAGACAGAATTATCTGTTTTATTGGAAATAGCACACAATATATGTAAATCGTGTACACGATAATACAGTACAGTTTTATTGTGTACCTGAAAGGAAGGAGGAGAGGGAGAGCTTGTTTTTATGTAAACCGTGGATGCGGTGGGAGGGGTGGTGCGTGTTTGTGTGTGTGTGTCAGCAATACGGAAGTGAGTGTGTGATGCCCTCCCTGTCAAGGCAGGGATGTTGTTGAGTGACACAATGGGGTTATGTTGAGCTACAACAGATGTTCTACGCATTGTTAGATAAGACCACGTCTGTGTTACGATTGTTGAGTGAGAGAAAGAATATTCCTATCTTCTAATGAACACTGGTGTCATGGTTTACAGTCATTACATCCAACGCTGAGAAGAAGAGATGAAGTAAATTAATCTGAAGCTCCCAAGTGAACTCATAAGAGCACTTGTACCCCCGTATTTGAGAGAAGTTTTAGTTATGGGAAACCATTTTTATTTTAGCTCACAAAGCAAAAGCCCATGAAAAAGGTGCAGAGAGGAGCTGAGGGCTGAGATCCTGAGAGAAAAGGGACAGAGAGAGAGAGAGAGAGAGAGAGAGGTGGAGTGTTCCCATGATTGTACAACGAGTGTACAAAACAGTTGGAACACCTGCTCTTTCCATGACATAGACTGACCAAGTGAATCCTGGTGAAAGCTATGATACCTTATTAATGTCACTTATTTATCCACTTCAATCGGTGTAGATGAAGGGGAGGGGACAGGTTAGGATTTTTAAGGCTTGAGACAATAATTGAGACATGGATTGTGTATGTGTGCCATTCAGAGGGTCAATGGGCAAGACAAAAGATTTAAATACCTTTGAATGGGTTATGGTACTAGGTGCCAGGTGCACCGGTTTGAGGGTTTCAAGAACTGCAATGCTGCTGGGTTTTCACGCTCAACAGTTTCCCGTGTGTATCAATAATGATCCACCCCCCAAAACACATCCATGACACAACTGTGGAAAGCATTGAGGTCAACATGGGCCAGCATCCCTGTGGAATGCTTTCAACACCTTGTATAGTCAATGCCCTGATGAATTGAGGTTCTTCTGAGGGCAAAAGGGGATGCAACTCAATAGTAGGAAGGTGTTCGTAATGTTTTGTACTAGAGGTCGACCGATTATGATTTTTCAACGCCGATACCGGTTATTGGAGGACCAAAAAAGGCCGATACTGATTAATCGTCCAATTTTTAAAAAAAAATGTATTTGTAATAATAACAATTACAACAATACTGAATGAACACTTATTTTATCTTAATATAATACACCAATAAAATCAATTTAGCATCAAATAAAATGAAACATGTTAACGCTAAAGCTAACATTTAAGTTCCTTGCTCAGAACATAAGAACATATGAAAGCTGGTGGTTTCTTTTAACAGGAGTCTTCAATATTCCCAGGTAAGAAGTTTTAGGCTGTAGTTATTTTTATAATTATAGGGCAATTTCTCTCTATACGATTTGTATTTCAGATACCTTTGACTATTGGATGTTCTTATAGAAACTTTAGTATTGCCAGTGTAACAGTATATCTTCCGTCCCTCTCCTTGCCCCTACCTGGGCTCGAACAAGGAACATATCAACAACAGCCACCCTCAAAGCAGCATTACCCATCGCTCCACAAAAGCTGTGGCCCTTGCAGAGAAAGGGAAACAACCACTCCAAGTCTCAGAGTGAGGGACGTTTGAAACGCTATTAGTGCTCACCCCGCTAACTAGCTAGCCATTTCGCATCGGTTACACCAGCCTAATCTCGGGAGTTGATAGGCTTGAAATCATAAACAGCTCAATGCTTGAAGCACAGCGGCGAGCTGCTGGCAAAACGCACAAAAGTGCTGTTTGAATGAATGCTTACGAGCCTGCTGGTGCCTACCATCGCTCAGTCAGACTGCTCTATCAAATCATAGACAGAAATACGAGCCTTAGGTCATTAATATGGTCGAATCCGGAAACTATCACCTCGAAAACAAGATGTTTATTCTTTCAGTGAAATACGGAACCGTTTAGTATTTTATCTAAAGTGGCATCCATAAGTCTAAATGTTCCTGTTACATTGCACAACCTTCAATGTTATGTCATAATTATGTAAAATTCTGGAAAATTAGGCGACCCAAACTGTTGCATATACACTGACTCTGCGTGCAATGAACGCAAGAGAAGTGACACAATTTCACCTGGTTAATATTGCCTGCTAACCTGGATTTATTTTAGCTAAATGTGCATGATTACAAATATATACTTCTGTGTATTGATTTTAAGAAAGGCATTGATGTTTATGGTTAGGTACAGTCGTGCACAGTCGTGCAACTATTGTGCATTTTTCGCAAATGCTCTTTTGTTAAATCATCCCCCGTTTGGCGAAGTTGGCTGTCTTTGTTAGGAAGAAATTGTCTTCACAGAGTTCGCAACGAGCCAGGTTAGCAGGCAATATTAACTAAATATGCAGGTTTAAAAATATATACTTGTGTATTGATTTTAAGAAAGGCATTGATGTTTATGGTTAGGTACACATTGGAGCAAGACAGTTCTTTTTCGCGATTACGCACCGCATCGATTATTTGCAACGCAGGACACGCTAGATAAACTAGTAATATCATCAACCATGTGTAGTTAACTAATGATTATGATTGATTGATTGTTTTTTATAAGATAAGTTTAATGCTAGCTAGCAACTTACCTTGGCTTCTTACTGCATTCGCGTAACAGGCAGGCTCCTCGTGGAGTGAAATGTAATCAGGTGGTTAGAGCGTTGAACTAGTTAACTGTAAGGTTGCAAGATTGAATCCCCAAGCTGACAAGATAAAAATCTGTCGTTCTGCCCCTGAACAAGGCAGTTAACACACCGTTCCTAGGCCGTCAGTGTAAATAAGAATGTGTTCTTAACTGACTTGCCTGGTTAAATAAAGGATAAATAAAGGTGTAAAAAAAAATCGGCCAAATCGGTGTCCAAAAAATAGCGATTTCCAATTGTTATGAAAATGTGAAATTCCGATGAATCGGTCAACCTCTATTTTGTACATTCAGTGACAGCCATGAAAGAGGGGAGCACAAAGACAAAAACCAGACAGAAACACAGGGCAGGTGTGATTTCTCTTTTACTTTCTCTTTCCATGTTTGTCTCTTTATCCATCATCCCTTCTCTCCTTTTTCCAGTTCCACCCTCCCCTGTTTACTCTGGATAGAAGTCAGCTTTCCACCTCATCTGGTCCTTCAGAACGTTACTTTATTATTTAGCCATTGTCTTTGTTTATATCGCATCAATGCAAAGGTACTGCAAGCTCTAATCAAATGTACATTCTAACTTGAGGCGGCTACACAGTATTTCTGTATATGGAACAGAAAGACAGTTTATGAAGACTGAGTCTTTCAGAATCAAACAACTGTTCTAGCCTCCTGATCTCCATCACCACGTCATGGCTCCTTTTCTGGAATGGGGACATGTAGCTCTGGGATACTGTTCCACTCTCTAGCAGCTTGGAGAGGTAGTAGCTTACTACAACACTTGTAGCTCAATGTCCAGACCAGGCCCTTCTGCAGCTCCTTCGTGAAAGTGACCCTATGGCCCCCTTTATTCCTGGACCTTGGGGCTGTAGTGTTTGTAGTTCTTCATGTGGTCCTGTGAGGAGGAGGAGGTCTGATATATGGCCACGTCCTACCCAAGTGATTGAGGTAAGCGGACTGGGCGCTGGGCACTGGAAATGGTAGCAGCTGCTCTGGCTTGGCAGCCTGGTACATGCAGAAGCACAGTTAGACACCCAGGTCATCTTTCCCTCCTCTCAACCTCTAATCCGATGAGTCAACACTTAACTTCTGAGGTGGATATCTGTCTCTTTCATCGCCCGTAGGGCAGCGCACAATTAGCCCAGGGTCGTCCAGGTTAGGGTTTGTCCGGGGATGGCCGTCATTGTAAATAAGAATTTGTTCTTAACTGGCTAGTTAAATAAAGGTTAAATAAAATGTATGAAATAAATATCGAGCCAAACCTTTTAAAGCTGCTTTCTGCCAGTGCTTCCCTTATCAGGGCCAATCTAGGAGGTCACTCAGATTCAAGCCTCCCCTCTCTCTCGCTCCTTCATGCTCACTCTCACTCACTCACCACTGCTGTGAATATGAATGAGGCCCACCCGCCTCTCTCCCGCTAAACAACTCCATTAAGGTCTCCCTCTCTGCTGCCTGGTTTAATCTATCACCATCTTCTGTGTGTCAGAGGGACACTGGTGGTTAAGCTGTGAGTGCCAGGGTTGACTCTTGGGGTGCCCTAAAATAGTGTGGACTAATGTTTTTATGTTTGAGTTGGACCAATGTGCTAGTGGGGTTAGTCAGGTTTGTTAAACTCCAGAGCACCCATACTTAACCTGGTCTGTAGATGTGGGTGTTTGATGGGAAGGTTTGTATGTGCCCATGTACAGCCTGCATGATAAATGGTCTCAGGTACTTTGAGACTACAACCCACCATGGACTAAAATTAAAGGCAGGAAGTATATCTTTTTTTTGTCAAACTACCATGTGTTTGATATGTGCAGTCACAGAACATGATTGATGAAGTTAACATTTAATTAATTTTGGTAACAGATGCTCGAATGAATCCATTAGAGCCTCAAGTCTCTATTTCAGCCATACAGCAGAACAAAATGATCGTTAGGCACTTGTCATGTTAAAGGTGACAAAGGAATGATAAGTCAGCACTGGTGTCTTTGATCAGTAGGGTATGTGATCATTAGTGCAGAAAGATCATTGTTTGACTCAGAGCAGAGCTGTATTAAGGGAGCTTTGCACAGCTAGCTTAGAGCACATGGCTCCCCTTGATCACTGACAGTACAGATCTCAGCATGGGCCTTTTATTTAGGTTCCAGTCTTCCCCATCTGTAGAACGCACTATTCAGCCACCACACTGTGTGCATTCTGCACTGCAAAGCTGAGAAAGCAGAGCTTAGTTTGAGGCTTTAACGATTGAATAGATGTACAGTGCATTCGGAAAGTATTCAGATCCCTTGACTTTCTCCACATTTTGTTACGTTACTGCCTTATTCTATAATTAATTAAATAGTTTTTTTCCCTCTCATCAATCTACACAAAATACCCCACAATGACAAAGCAAAAACAGGATTTTTGAATTTTTTACAAATGTATTAAAAATAAAAACCTGAAATATCACATTTACAATAGTATTCATGCCCCTTACTCAGTACTTTGTTGAAGCACCTTTGCTATCGATTTCAGCCTTGAGTCTTCTTGGGTATGACGCTACAAACTTGGCACACCTGTATTTGGGGTGTTTCTCTGATTATTCTCTGCAGATCCTCTCAATATCTGTCAGGTTGGATGAGGAGCGTAGCTGCACAGCTTTTTTCAGGTCTCCAGAGATATTAGATTGGGTTCAAGTCGGGGCTCTGGCTGGGTCACTCAATGACATTCAGAGACTTGTCCCGAAGCCACTCCTGCGTTGTATTGGCTGTGTGCTTAGGGTTGTTGTCCTTTTGGAAGGTGAACCTTCACCCCAGTCCAGTGCTCTGGAGCAGGTTTTCATCAAGAATCTCTCTTTACATTGCTCGATCCTGACTTGTCTCTCAGTCCCTGCCGCTGAAAATATCCCTAACGCATTATACTGCCACAACCAAGCTTCACAGTAGGGATGGTGCCAGGTTTCCTCCAGACGTGACGCTTGGCATTGACGGGTGCCAGGGTAGCCTAGTGGTTAGAGTGTTGGACTAGTAACCGAAAGGTTTCAAGTTCAAATCCCCGAGCTGACAAGGTACAAATCTGTTGTTCTGCCCCTAAACAGGCAATTAACCCACTATTCTTAGGCCGTCATTGAAAATAAGAATATGTTCTTAACTGACTTGCCTAGTTAAATAAAGGTAAAATAAAAAATTGTGGCCAAAGAGTTCAACCTTTGTTTCATCAGACCAGAGAATCTTGTTTGAATCTCCACTGATTGGTGGAGTGCTGCAGGGATGGTTCTCCTTCTAGAGGGTTCTCCCATCTCCACAGAGGCACTCTGGAACTCTGTTAGAGTGATCATTGGGTTCTTGGTCAACTTTGGAAGAGGTGTTCTTTGGGACCTTCAATGCTGCAGAACTTTTTTGCTACCCTTCCCCAGATCTGGGCCTTGACACAATCCTGTCTCGGAGCTCTATGGACAATTCCTTCGTCCTCATGGCTTGGTTTTTGCTCTGACATGCACTGTTAAATGTAGGACCTTACATAGACAGGTGTGTGCCTTTCCAAATCATGTCCAATCAATTGAATTGACCACAGACTCCAATCAATTTGGAGTCCACATCTCAAGTATGATCAATGGAAACAGGATGCACCTGAGCTCAATTTGGAGCTCATTGCAAAGGGTATGAATACTTATGTAAATAAGTGATGTGCTCTTGATTGTGCAGCTGTAGAATCTTTTGAGGATCTGAGGATTCATGCCAAATCTTTTCAGTCTCCTGAGGGGGAATATGTTTTGTCGTGCCCTCTTCACGACTGTCGTGGTGTGCCTGGACCATGTTAGTTTTTTAGTGATGTGGACACCAAGGAGCTTGAAGCTCTCAACCTGCTCCACTATAGCCCCGTTGATGAGATTGGGAGCGTGCTCTGTCCTCCTTTTCCTGTAATCCACAATCATCTCCTCAGTCTTGATCACATTGAGGGAGAGGTTGTTGTCCTGACACCACATGGACAGGTCTCTGACCTCCCTATATGCTGTCTCGTCGTTGTTGGAGATCAGGCTGTTGTATCATCGGCAAACTTAATGATGGTGTTGCAGTCATGAGTGAGTAAAGGAGGGGACTGAGCACGCACCCCTGAGGAGCCCCCGTGTTAAGGATCAGCGTGGTAGATGTGTTGTTACCTACCTCTACCACCTGGGGGCGGTCTGTCAGGAAGTCCAGGATCCAGTTGCAGAGGAAGGTGTTTAGTCCCAGGGTCCTTAGCTTAGTGATGTGCTTTGAGGGCACTATGGTGTTGAACGCTGAACTGTAGTCAATGAAGAGCATTCTCACATACAGTTGAAGTCAGAAGTTTACATACACTTATGTTGGAGTCATTAAAACTAATTTTTCAACCACTCCACAAATTTCTCGTTAAACAGCTTGGAAAATTCCAGAAAATGATGCCATGGCTTTAGAAGCTTCTAATAGGCTAATTGACATCATTTGAGTCAATAGGAGGTGTACCTGTGGATGTATTTCAACGCCTACCTTCAAACTCAGTGCCTCTTTGCTTGACATCATGGGAAAATCTAAAGAAATTAGCCAAGAAATTGTAGTCCTCTACAAGTCTGGTTCATCTTTGCAATTTCCAAATGCCTGAAGGTACCACGTTCATCTGTACAAACAATAATACGCAAGTATAAACACCATGGGACCGCTTGGGAAGGAGACACGTTCTGTCTCCTAGAGATGAATGTACCTTGGTACGAAAGGTGCAAATCAATCCCAGAACAACAGCAAAGGACCTTATGAAGATGCTGGAGGAAACAGGTACAAAAGTATCTATATCCACAGTAAAACAAGTCCTATATCGACATAACCTGAGAGGCAGCTCAGCAAGGAAGAAGCCACTGCTCCAAAACCGCCATAAAAAAGCTAAACTACGTTTTGCAACTGCACATGGGGGGGACAAAGATCGTACTTTTTGTATAAATGTCCTCCAGTCCGATGAAACAAAAATAGAACTGTTTGGCCATAATGACCATCGTTATGTTTGGAGGAAAAAGGGGGAGGCATGCAAGCCGAAGATCACCATCCCAACCGTGAAGCACGGGGGTGGCAGCATCATGTTGTGAGGGTGCTTTTCTGCAGGAGGGACTGGTGCACTTCAAATAATAGATGGCATCATGAGGGAAGAAAAGTATGTGGATATATTGAAGCAACATCTCAAGACATCAGTCAGGAAGTTAAAGCTTGGTCGCGAATGGGTCTTCCAAATTGACAATGACCCCAAGCATACTTCCAAAGTTGTGGCAAAATGGCTTAAGGACAACAAAGGCAAGGTATTAGAGTGGCCATCACAAAGCCCTGACCTCAATCCTATAGAACATTTGTGGACAGAACTGAAAAAGTGTGTGCGAGCAAGGAGGCCTACAGAGCTGACTCAGTTACACCAGCTCTGTCAGGAGGAATGGGCCAAAATTCACCCAACTTATTGTGGTAACGTTTGGAAGTGTACCTGAAACGTTTGACCCAAGTTAAACAATTTAAAGGCAATGCCACTAAATACTAATTGAGTGTATGTAAACTTTTGACCAACTGGGAATGTGATTAAATAAATAAAAGCTGAAATAAATCATTCTCTCTGCTATTATTCTGACATTTCACATTCTTAAAATAAAGTGGCGATCCTAACTGACCTAAGACAGCAAATGTTTACTAGGATTAAATGTCTGGAATTGTGAAAAACTGAGTTTAAATGTATTTGGCTACGGTGTATGTATACTTCCGACTTCAACTGTAGGTGTTCATTATATCCAGGTGTGATAGTGCAGTGTGGAGTGCAATATAAATTGCATCGTTTGTGGATTTGTTGGGGCGGTATGCAAATTCAAGTGGATCTAGGGTTTTTGGGATCATGGTGTTGATGTGACCCATGACCAGCCTTTCAAAGCACTTCATGGCTACAGACGTGCTACGGGTCGGTAGTCATTTAGGCAGGTTACCTTAGTGGTCTTCGGCACAGTCACTATGGTGGTCTGATTGAAACATGTTGGTATTACAGACTCAAACAGGGAGAAGTTGAAAATGTCAGTGAAGACACTTTTTGTCAGCGCATGCTCGGATTACACATCCTGGTGATCCGTCTGGCCTTTCGGCCTTGTAAATGTTTAGCTGTTTAAAGGTCTTTTTCACATCGGCTGCGGAGAGCGTGATCACACTGTCGTTCAGAACAGCTGGTGCTCTCATACATGTTTCAGTGTTACTTGCCTCGAAGTGAGCATAGAAGTAATTTAGGTCGTCTGGTAGGCTCGTGTCACTGGGCAGCTCTCAGCTGTGCTTCCCTTTGTAGTCTATAATAGTTTGCAAGCCCTGATACACACGACAGCGTCGGAGCCGGTGTAGTACGATTCGATCTTAGTCCTTTATTGAGGCTTTGCCTGTTTGATAGTTCGTCGGAGGGCATAGCAGGATTTATTATAAGCTTCCGGGTTAGAGTCCCGCTCCTTGAAAGCAGCAGATCTAACCTTTAGCTCAGTGCAGATGTTGCCTCTAATCCATGGCTTCTGGTTGAGGTATGTTCGTACAGTCAATGTGGGGACGACATCATCAATGCACTTATTGATGAAGCCAGTGACTGATGTGGTGCACTCCTCCATGCCATCGGAAGAATCCCGGAACATATTCCAGTCTGTGATAGCAAACAGTCCTGTAGCTTTGCGTCTGCTTCGTCTGACCACTTTTGTATTGACCGAGTCACTTGTGCTTCCTGCTTTAATTTGTGTTTGTCAGCAGGAATCAGGAGGATAGTATTAGGGTCGGCGAGGGAGAGCTTTGTACGCGTCTCTGTGTGTGGAGTAAAGGTGGTCTAGAGTTTTTCCCCCTCTGGTTGCACATTTAAACATGCTGATAGAAATGAGGTAAAACGGATTTAAGTTTCCCTGCAATTAAGTCCCCAACCACTAGGAGCCTCTGGAAGAGCCTTTTCCTGTTTGCTTATAGCGGTATACAGTTCATTGAGTGCGGTTTTAGTGCCAGCATCGGTATGTGGTGGTATGTAGAAAGCTACGAAAAATACAGATGAAATCTCTCTAGGTAGATAGTGTGGTCTACAGCTTATCATGAGATACTCTACCTCAGGCGAGCAAAACCTCAAGACTTCCTTAGATATCGTGCACCAGCTGTTGTTTACAAATATACATAGACTGCCACCCCTTGTCTTACCAGAGGCTGCTGTTCTATGCTGCCGATACAGTGTATAACCTTTGCCAGCTGTATGTTATTCATGTCGTCATCAGCCACAACTCAGTGAAACAAAAGATATTACTGTTTTTAATGTCCCGTTGGTAGGATATACGTGCTTGTAGTTCATCCAATTTATTTTCCAGTGATTGTACGATGGCCAGTAATACAGATGGCAAGGGCATATTAGCCACTCGTCAGCGGTTTCTCACAAGGCACCCCAATCTCTTTCTGCAATATATTTTCCATCTTTTCTGACGGGATGACAGGGATGGTGGCCTGTTCGGGTGTCTGAAGTAAATCCCTCTCGTCCGACTCATTAAAGATAAATTCTTCGTCCAGTTCAAGGTGAGTAATCGCTGTTCTGATTTTCAGCAGCAACATTATTTACAAAATAAGTTACAAAAAATGCGAAAAAACAAACAAAATAGCACGGTTGGTTAAGAGCCCATGAAACGGCGCCATCTTCTAGAATGGCTATAGAATATACTATAGTAATTAATGTAGTGTTTTTGCGGATTGTAGTATACTGTAGTATTTACTGTAGTGTTTTTGCAGACATTACTGTCGTATTTACTATAGTGTTTTTGTTTTTATTATCTTTGACGTAGAAGTGGAGGCTTTATCCTTCAGAAAACCTACTGGAGATACTAAAATATATATTTTTTTATAACCGGTAGTTAGGACTGGGGTCTGAACAGATGTTTTGGCGCTTCTGCTATTTTCTATAACCTGTAGGGAACACAATATGGTTTATATTTGGCATGTAGGTTTCTCACTTATGGGTGGCACAAATTGCAACATGGGGGTGAGAAATGGGCAGGGTATATGTAAATGAAATACCGTAGTATTTATTTACTATAGCTAAGTGTTTTTTGTGGACTGTAGTGCTTTTGCCAACATTACAGTAGTATTTACTACAGTGTTTTTTTAAAGGATAATACTGTAGTATTCTACAGTATACTACAACATTCAGTACTACACATAATCGAGGGATACTAATGTGTGTAGTATAATATTCTACAGTATACTGTAGTATTCTTTTCATGTGGGTAAATACAAACAAAATTTATTGTTTGGCACTTTGAAATTAAGGATTGGTGTAGGAGTGTTTGTTGGTGTTATTTCTGTATACTTTCTGTACGAGCCCCAGAGACTTGAAGATCTGCCTTGTGCAAGTCTGTCTGTCGCCAAGTTTTTGGTGTGTGAATCATTTACTCAAACTCTCAAAGGCTGTCAGTTCCAGGGACTAATGAAAATGAGAGTGGGGATGACTGCGACAAGCCAGGGGAGGTACAATACACGCCTGGCAGACAACCCGGGGTTCACACTCCCCACACACACACACTGACTCCTCCCTCCCTGCCATGGAACTACAATAATGTATTTTGATGTTTTCAGAATGGCCACTCTGCAGAATATCAATGTGAATCTCACCCTTCTCTCTCATTTTCTCTCCTTCTTCTCAGTCTTTCTCTCTTTCACCTGTAAGTGCTTCTAAATCGCCATTCTTGGTTCCACTCCAAGTCCTATGACTGGCCAGCAGGAGAAACATCCTGCCGCAGCCTGTGAGGTGAATAATATTGGCCAGGTGTTCATGGCACATGGTGCACTGTGCTGTCGATCCTGAATGGAGCACCGAGCGGCTTCACTTTCCAGATGTCTCATTAATAATGACAGCAAACACACTCTCAGGGGGTTTGTTACTATTGGCTCAAGGTGAATTGTCTTCAGGCAAAGAAATAGCCAATCCCTCTATACCTTTCTGTCCCTCACATTGGCTATCAGTCTGTGAGACATTAGTCAATGTGAAAGGGAGTGGGAGTCGCAGCAGAGAGATGTATTGTCTCTGGTTGAAATGTGTGTGGGTTTTCACTGCAGATGGTTTCCCAGTTAATATGGACGCCTGAACAGACGATAGATCTGAAGCACAGCAAAGATCACACATTGCAGCTCAATCTGTTGGATGGAACATTACCATGTTCATTTCCATATGATGAATAATACAATTATTTAAATAATTTGATCAAATGCATACACAAAATTTAGTTCTACTTCATTGTATTCCCTTGAGGACTTTGTCTTGCATCTCATGTAACATACACTGAGTATACCAAACATTAGGATCACCTTCCTAATATTGAGTTGCACCCCCCACACTCTACAAAGTGTCAAAAGCGTTCCACAGAGATGCTGGCCCATGTTGACCCCAATGCTTCCCACAGTTGTGTCAAGTTAGCTGGATGTCCTTTGGGTGGTGGACCATTCTTGATACAAACTGGTGTGCCCGGCACCTACTACCATGCTCCGTTCAAAGGCACTTAAATATTTGGTCTTGCCTTATTCACCGTCTGAATGGCACACATACACAATCCATGTCTCAACTGTCTCGAGGCTTAAACATCCTTCTTTAACCTGTCTCCTCCCCTTCATCTACACTGATTTGAAGTGGATTTAATAAGATATCATACTGTAGCTTTCACCTGGTCAGTCTATGTCATGGAAAGAGCAGGTGGTCTTAATGTTTTTAATGCTCAGTGTAAATCAACATAGCCTCTAGAACAAATGATCTGCATAGGAATGACCTAGAAACCTTTTCCCCTCAGAATTATATATATTATATATGGAAAAGTTACTTTATTTTTTAGAAATGATAAGCATCCTCCCCAGCTATTCAGAGTACACTAGTTATATGTAATGATACATTTACGGTGCTGTACTGAAAATATAATACTTACACTTCACACCAGTGTAGGCTACAGGCTATAACAGACAGAAGGCAGTTATCCCATACTCGGGAATCTCCTATAGCACCAGCCATTGATATTTTATAATATTTCAGTTGGTTTTCAGTCCTCACGCTCCACACTGTACCACTAGGCTGACCCACCCGAGAGAGAAAGGCTGACTTTGAAAAAAGTGCTGAGCTGCTTGATGTGCGGTTTTGGATTTATGAAATGAGTTTCTCCAAAAGCTCTGACCCCATCTCTAGGTAACACTGTTACGCTGCTTTACCCTTTGATGAAGCCCTCTGGACTTCTGGCTAAAGCGGGTTGAAGCCTCTTAGACCTCCTACACCTTCCTAGAGAAGACATGATCCTGATTTAGAGCCTGAATATGACTTTTAGCCTTAACAAGCACATTCTCCCATTCTCAGGAGACCTGGTTGAGCTTGTCCTGTTTCTCTAAATACCCTGCTGGCTCAGAAGAGACAGTTCATTCAGGACAGATACCGTTTTGTATCAAAATGGTCTAAGTCCCTCATTAGTCAATCAGATTGGAACAACATGGAATAATTGAAACATTCACCAGATCGGAACAAGATGGAATCATTTAAACATTCGTCTTTTTTTAAAAATGTTTTAAAGACAACAACATCAATTTGTTTGTAACTGGCTGCAGTGTCAAGACATTTCCAGTTGATGTAGGTTGCAAAGTTCATAGAAGAGTGCATTAGAATCTTTCTCTCCAGCCATGTTGTTCCAGCAGTAAATCAGTGCAGCTCTGTCTCTATCTGTCTGCAGAGGGAACAGTGTGGCCTGCCTGCTGACCTGCTGCATCACACCACATCTGACTACCTGGACATGTTAGAGCTGATCAAAGCTGACCAGCACAGACAGGGAATCAAAGTGACACCTTGCTTTTATGTAGAGTCTTCACAGATAAGGCCAGACACTGAGCCTGTCTGGCAGCTGGCTGGGTAGACCAGAGGGTTTAAAAACCCCTGTCTCAGCAGCACAGGGGATACTAGCCTGTCTACTCAACCAAGGCATCATCATCCTACAGGAGGCTAAAGGACACCATATCCACACCAGCTAGAGTGGCAATAAAAAGTATGTGAACCCTTTGGAAATACCTGGATTTCTGCATGTATTGGTCATAAATTTGATCTAATCTTCATTTAGGTCACAACAATAGACAAAGTCTGCTTAAACTAATAACACACAAGCAATTATACGTTAATGTCTTTGTGTAAACATTCACAGTGCAGGGTGGGAAAAGTATGTGAACCCTTGGATTTAATAACTGGTTGACCCTCCTTTGGCCGCAATAACCTCGACCAAATGTTTTCTGTAGTTGTGGATCAGACCTGCACAACGGTCAGGAGGAATTTTGGACCATTCCTCTTTACAAAACTGTTTCAGATCAGCAATATTCTTGGGATGTCTGGTGTGAACTGGTCTCTTGAGGTCATGCCACAGCGTCTTAATCGGGTTGAGGTCAGGACTCTGACTGGGCCACTCCAGAAGACGTATTTTCTTCTGTTGAAGCAATTCCATTGTTGATTTACTTGTTTTGGGTCGCTGTCCTGTTGCATCACTCAACTTCTGTTGAGCTTCAATTGGCGGACAGATAGCCGAACATTCTCCTGCAAAAGGTCTTGATAAACTTGGGAATTCATTTTTCTATTGATGATAGCAAGCTGTCCAGGCCCTGAGGCAGCAAAACAGCCCCAAACCATGATGCTCCCTCCACCAAACTTTACAGTTGGGATGAGGTTTTGATGTTGGTGTGCTGTGCCTTTTTTTCTCCACACATGGTGTTGTATGTTCCTTCCAAACAACTCAACTGTAGTTTCATCTGTCCACAGAATATTTTGCCAGTAGCGCTGTGGAACATCTAGGTGCGCTTTTGCAAACTTCAGTATTTTTGGACAGCAGTGGCTTCTTCCGTGGTGTCCTCCTATGAACATCATTATTGTTTAGTGTTTTATGTATCGTAGACTCGTCAACAGAGATGTTATCATGTTCCAGAGATTTCTGTAAGTCTTTAGCTGACACTCTAGGATTCTTCTTAACCTAATTGAGCATTCTGCGCGGTGCTCTTGCGCTGTGATCTTTGCAGGATGGCCACTCCTAGGGAGAGTAGCAACAGTGCTGAACTTTCTCCCTTTATAGACAATTTATCTTACCGTGGACTGATGAACTTCAAGGCTTTTAGAGATACTTTTGTAACCCTTTCCAGCTTTATGCAAGGCAACAATTCTTAATCGTAGGTCTTCTAAGATCTCTTTTATTCGAGGCATGGTTCACATCAGGAAATGCGCCTTGTGAATAGCAAACTCAAATTTTGTGAGTGTTTTTTTATAGAGCAAGGCAGCGCTAACCAACATCTCCAATCTCGTCTCATCGACTGGACTCCAGGTTAGCGGACTCCTGATTCCAATGGGCTTTTGGATAAGTCATTATTCTAGGGGTTCTAAATGATAGACAAGAAACATACAATAATTTGTGTGTTATTAGTTTAAGCACACTATGTTTGTCTATTGTTGGGACTTCAGATCAAATTTGATGACCAGTTTATGCAGAAATCCAGGTAATTCCAAAAGGTTCACATACTTTTCCTTGCCAATGTATATCTGTTAATCTTCTATATTTGCCAAGAGTGGATTGTGAGAATGATACTCCATGAGTTGTATTATTTGATATGCAGTACATAGCAATTGAATCACCGCACTGGGGCTTGATTAAATCCAGCTATGAGTGTCTAGGGTCAGAAGGATTGCACCGCACTGGGATTGCATTGTCATATCCAATGACTCATAACCATTAGTTTGTATTTTATTTGCGTTTCAATGTAGCTAGTACAGCTCCTCTTGAGGTCGAGAAGGACCTGTGCAAACATCCCTCAATGGCCCCAAAAACTAGTATGCCTCTCAATTAGCTTTCTGCTGAGGTAGCGAACCATTTTAACTGCCTTACAGGCTTGTTAACTGGCTGATGGCTGACATGAAATATCATCCTGTCACATAGATAAATACTGCTTGGAGCAGGCAGGGGTGTGGTGGAGGGGTTGCGTGTGCTTGTCACTCTCTCTTGTAGTGAAGGGAGTGAGAGGCTGTCTGCTCCACAGGTGGTTGGTGGCACCTTAATTGGGGAGGACTGGCTCATGGTAATGGCTGGAATGGAGTAAAGGAATGGTATCAAACGCATGGTTTCCACTCCATTCACCTCATTCCAGGCATAATCATAATCCATCATACCCTCAGCAGCCTCCTGTGGTCTTCTCACATGTAAGGTCACCTGTCAGAGATAGAGAGGAGAGGCCTCTGAGCTCCAGCAATCCACTGTGTCTCCACATGGCTCAGACAGACACATGCACTCACTTCCCCACCTGCCACCACCCACTTCCCGCCTTACCACAGTACAGTACTGCCACCACCCACCTCCCACCACCCACCTTAACACAGTACAGTACCTCCACCCGCGTTAACATGGTACAGTACTGCCACCATCCACCTCCTACCACATGCCTTAACACAGTACAGTACTGCCAACATCCACCTCCTACCACCCGCCTTAACACAATCCATTACTGCCACCATCCACCTCCTACCACCTGCCTTAACACAGTACAGTACTGTCACCACCCACCTCCTACAACACACCTTAACATGGTACAGTACTGCCACCACCCACCTCCTACCACCCACCTTAACACAGTACAGTACTGTCACCACCCACCTCCTACAACACACCTTAACATGGTACAGTACTGCCACCACCCACCTCCTACCACCCGCCTTAACACAGTACAGTACTGCCAACATCACCTCCTACCACCCGCCTTAACACGGTAAAGTACAGCCACCACCCACCTCCTACCACCCGCCTTAACATGGTACAGTACTGTCACCACCCACCTCCTACCACCAACCTTAACATGGTACAGTACATCCACCACCCACCTCCCACCACCCACCTCCTACCACCCATCTTAACACAGTACAGTACTGTCACCACCCACCTCCTACCACCCACCTTAACACAGTACAGTACTGCCACCACCCACCTCCTACCACCCACCTTAACATGGTACAGTACAGCCACCACCCACCTCCCACCACCCATCTTAACACAGTACAGTACAGCCACCACCCACCTCCCACCACCCACCTCCTACCACCCGCCTTAACACGGTAAAGTACAGCCACCACCCACCTCCTACCACCCGCCTTAACATGGTACAGTACTGTCACCACCCACCTCCTACCACCAACCTTAACATGGTACAGTACATCCACCACCCACCTCCCACCACCCACCTCCTACCACCCATCTTAACACAGTACAGTACTGTCACCACCCACCTCCTACCACCCACCTTAACACAGTACAGTACTGCCACCACCCACCTCCTACCACCCACCTTAACATGGTACAGTACAGCCACCACCCACCTCCCACCACCCATCTTAACACAGTACAGTACCACCACCACCCACCTGACCACCCGCCTTAACATGGTACAGTACAGCCACCACCCACCACCCACCTTAACACAGTACAGTACCTCCACCACCCACCTGACCACCCGCCTTAACATGGTACAGTACTGCCACCATCCACCTCCTACCACCCACCTTAACACAGTACAGTACCTCCACCCACCTGACCACCAGCCTTAACACAGTACAGTACTGCCACCATCCACCTCCTACCACCTGCCTTAACACGATACAGTACAGCCACCACCCACCTCCCACCACCCGCCTTAACACAGTACAGTACAGCCACCACCCACCTCCCACCACCCGCCTTAACACAGTACAGTACTGCTACCATCCACCTCCCACCACCCACCTCCTACCACCTGCCTTAACACGATACAGTACAGCCACCACCCACCTCCCACCACCCGCCTTAACACAGTACAGTACAGCCACCACCCACCTCCCACCACCCACCTCCTACCACCTGCCTTAACACGATACAGTACAGCCACCACCCACCTCCCACCACCCGCCTTAACACAGTACAGTACAGCCACCACCCACCTCCCACCACCCACCTCCTACCACCTGCCTTAACACAATACAGTACAGCCACCACCCACCTCCCACCACCCACCTCCTACCACCTGCCTTAACACGATACAGTACAGCCACCACCCACCTCCCACCACCCGCCTTAACACAGTACAGTACAGCCACCACCCACCTCCCACCACCCACCTCCTACCACCTGCCTTAACACGATACAGTACAGCCACCACCCACCTCCCACCACCCGCCTTAACACAGTACAGTACAGCCACCACCCACCTCCCACCACCCACCTCCTACCACCTGCCTTAACACGATACAGTACAGCCACCACCCACCTGCCTTAACACGATACAGTACAGCCACCACCCACCTCCCACCACCCGCCTTAACACAGTACAGTACAGCCACCATCCACCTCCTACCACCTGCCTTAACACAGTACAGTACTGCTACCATCCACTTGCTCTGCTAACAAGAAGGCTGCTTGCCGTATCCTCTGTGGCAGGTCTGGACAGTGTCTTATGGAGAGTCTTTGTGACGCCCCAGGCCCGGGGCTTTGTGGGGCACTGTGTCCCATCCCAGTGACATGCTAAAGATGCAGGCTCCTGCTAGACCTGCTGCCTGATGAGGGGCTTTCTCTGTGTAGCTGTGTGAAGTGGAAGTGACAACTTGTGACACACTCAACGGGGTGGCAGAGAAGTAGAAAGAGAGTACACTTGACAGAGCTGAAGCACCTTGACACAGGACAGTCACGACACACACACACACACATACATACACACACACACACACACACACACACACACACACACACACATACACACACACACACACACACCCACACACACACACATCCACACACACACACATACACACACACGCACACACACACACGCAGTCTGGAGGGTTGTTTCAGGGTCTGTTGCATTGCTGCAGTGCAATATCTGGCAGGTACCCCAAGACTAATTCAATTTTTTTGGTCCGTCTTTGTTACCACCATAACTGCAAACTCTGCACAAGTGCATTGTAACTGGCCAGCTCCCCAAGGCAAGGGGGTAGAGATGGGAGGGAGGGGGGCTCTGCTACTCCCCCCCAGCTTGTCTTGTTTGGCAGCCTGTCTTAGGAGGACTGAGTCATTGGGGGCTACTCTGCTCTGCTGCAGTATACACATTGTAAGCTTGCCCGGGTAAGAGAAAGTGAGACATCTTCATTTCATTCCACTCTAGCAGAGAAGCTCTATGCATATCACCAACCCTCCCCCGCCAGCCTCTTCCTCTCCTCCCAACCACCTGTACCTTTTCGTCCTTTGTTCATCCATCACGTCGACTGGATAGAGGAGGCTGCTGCTGTAGGGATTCTAGGTTGCTTCCCAGCACCACGGGTCCATTATAGCTCTGCATTATTATGTCAAAACTGTACAGTGGCTCAGCAGTATAGAAATTTGCTTTGTTAAAGTGATCTGGATAATTAAGTTTGAGGGAGCTTGGGTGGGATAGTTATGGTAAGGAGTAGTATGGTGTAGCCAGTAACATTCTCAAGCCAGCTACTGATACCACACTGTCATCCTCATTACCTAGCTCTCTGATCTCAGACGAGTTAGTGGCATGCTGGTATAACGCTAGTACAGTATCTCACAGTACCTATGATGTATGTTTTATTACTTTGTGAACATACTTGCTGATGCTTTATGCATGTCATCCATATGTTTCAGGGGTCCTAATCCTTATGGGTACATACCTAGAGATTGTATTTTCACTACTTCACCACAGACCTGTTTGACCTAGATGTTTTATCTCACAACCAGGACATATTTTTATGTCATCGACACCCTCCTAGTTCTGTGTGTTCTCTCATAACTGTATCGGGTTAATTGTTTGTGAAGGCCTTTTTTCAGGAGATGAAAGGGATATTTCCGTTCAAGCTGTGCTAGTGGGGTTTATGGAAAACATCAAACATACCTCAATTACTTTATTGCCTGTATACAGTAGCAGCACATAATGGAATATTTAGTCTTCTTTCACTGATATACAATATTCACATAGAGAACGCGTAAATGGATAATAAATCCATTTAAGTGCAGGCTGATGTACAGCCCAATAAACATTTAGTTAGAAATTAGGTCGATGAACTGTCCCAAATGGCAATATATCCCACAGCAGTAAAATAGAAAAGCTTGTATATGTCAAACCATGATTTAGGAAAGGTATAGCTATAATGAATCTTATGTTATGATATATAAGTGAGCAAAAGAGTGCACCTGACCCAGCACCACAGTGTTCGCCACTGGCCAGTCAGTTTGGCTGCTGTACAGATGTAGGATCTTAATTTGATCACACTGTTGCAGGAGAACTTATAGTGTACAGTATTTAAGGTTTAAAAAGACTTCTGAAGTTTGTAATTTCCACTTAGACATTTTTGACTTGATTTTCCATTATGAAAAATCTAGCAACCCCTACAAAATTGTCCATTAATTATAATCCACATAATAATTCACATTTCCTGTTGCTGCAAGATCATTTTCCTGCTTTAGCAAACCGCCTCAAATTAAGATCCTACATCTGTAATAAAAAATATATATTAGCCTCTTCCTATTAAGTGCTACTCAGCTAGCTAGCATTCGGCAGCCTCACAGTGTAGCTGTTACTGGCCTCTCTCCCTCTGTAGTTACAGGAACTCATGGAGCTATTTTTAATAAGCTCAGGGTGGCCCAGGGGGAATTGGAGAAGCTTGTCAATTATTAGGATACATAATGGGCCTGTATCTAGAGGCATACAGGGCTTATCATCAGCCTGTCTAGTGCAGCACTAGCGAGAGCATGAGTTCTGGGTAATGTGGACAACAAGAGTGTTGTCTAAGATCAGGATGGTAGCCAATGAGTGACAGGGTGGAAAATGTGACAAATTTGTCAGAGAGTTGGTGACTAGCCAGGAGTGACAGGAGTGGAAAGGGAGGGCTGGCATCAGCGGGAGATGAGAGAGTGGAAGAGAGAGTCAGACAGACCTGTGAGGAGCGAGTCAGACAGACCTGTGAGGAGCGAGTCAGACAGACCTGTGAGGAGCGAGTCAGACAGACCTGTGAGGAGCGAGTCAGACAGACCTGTGAGGAGCGAGTCAGACAGACCTGTGAGGAGCGAGTCAGACAGACCTGTGAGGAGCGAGTCAGACAGACCTGTGAGGAGCGAGTCAGACAGACCTGTGAGGAGCGAGTCAGACAGACCTGTGAGGAGCGAGTCAGACAGACCTGTGAGGAGCGAGTCAGACAGACCTGTGAGGAGCAAGTCAAGCAGACCTGTGAGGAGCGAGTCAGACAGACCTGTGAGGAGCAAGTCAAACAGACCTGTGAGGAGCGAGTCAGACAGACCTGTGAGGAGCGAGTCAGACAGACCTGTGAGGAGCGAGTCAGACAGACCTGTGAGGAGCAAGTCAAACAGACCTGTGAGGAGCGAGTCAGACAGACCTGTGAGGAGCGAGTCAGACAGACCTGTGAGGAGCGAGTCAGACAGACCTGTGAGGAGCGAGTCAGACAGACCTGTCTTCAGCTGAAGACCAAAACAATCCTATTAAAGAGAGTGATGGAATGATAGACTCTGTCAGGGAAGGAACAGATCTTCAGGAAGCCACAAGAGTCTTAACAGTTTAATTTACCCTGAACTCACCTTTCCGTGTGTGAGCTAGGGTCCCACAGTGAGGCTTGACACAGTTGTACATGACACAGCCACATCTCCTCACCCAATGGGACCGCTGTTTTGTTGGGCAAGGACATCTGGAGGATGTCATGAGGAGGAGGATGGGACGGGGAGAGGGGAGGAGAGACTTAGGGGGGGAAGGGAGAGACCGGTGCCAAAGGCACATAGGGTCAGACAGGAAGTGACCACTCTCTCTCCGTTTCCTGTCAGGAAGAGCATAGAGGGTCGGCTGGGTCACACGGAGAGCATCAACAACTCAGCCTCAGTCTTTGGGCTGGAGCCATTATATATACAACAGTAAATTACTGCATGAGACAGACAGCCATATAAGGTGCTGCGAGGTTGTTCATGCTGTATGTGAGTGGAGCTTCCTGTTATGGTTCCATGTGATTACTGCACTGTTCTGACCTTCACTCACTCTTTGAGGCCCTATCTAACCCCAGTCACTACCACAGCATAGAAATGTGCACAGTAGACCAGATACAGTCCCTCAGCTAGAGGGTTAGCGCTTGTCTGTTCGATGTTCCCATGTTTCTTTTTTTGCCAGTTTATATCTGTCACGTCCTGATCTGTTTCACCTGTTCCTGTGATTGTCTCCACCCCCTCCAGGTGTCGCTTATTTTCCCCAGTGTATTTATCCCTGTGTTTCCTGTCTCTCTGTGCCAGTTCGTCTTGTATGTTTTCCCAAGTCAACCAGCGTGTTTTTCCTGTACTCCTTTTTTGCTATTCTCCTTTTTATAGTCCTCCCGGTTTTGACCCTTGCCTGTTTCTGGACTCTGTGCCTGCCTGACCATTCTGCCTGCTTTGACCACAAGCCTGTCTGCCACTCTGTACCTCCTGGACTCTGAACTGGTTTTGACCTTTTGCCTGTCCACGACCATTCTCTTGCCTACCTCTTTGGATTATTAAATAATGTAAGACTCCAACCATCTGCCTCCTGTGTCTTTATCTGGGTCTCGCCTTGATAAAATCCTGGGGTTTATATGTGAGGTATATGATTTATGGTCTGGAATAGGAAGGGTAATGTATTCACAAATTGGCCCCTGGTGAGGGATTATTCCTCATGGGAATGTCATGGCCCTACATCATATCCTGTTGGAGTAATTTGCTGTAATAACCAGGTAACATGATTTCCAATCAAACCTCCATTTGGACATGTCACCGTTTACAGAATATATTTTAGTAATTTTGTGTATGTTCTCTACATTAGCCTCCATTAGGGCCTATGAAAACCTAATTGGCTCTTAAAGGAAGATAATGTTTATAGGGCCCTATAAAATCTGGGATACAGAACTCGGACAGAGTCCAGACATTAAATCGTAATTCAACAAAATAAAAAAATTAATTGAACTTAGTAAGGAAATCAACTAAATGTATTGAAAATGAATTAATTTGCCAAAGTTTATCATAAGGCATGAACAGAATGCATCAGTGATTCGTATTTCCTGCAACTTCCTGAAGAGGCGATGAGAATCTGTGTAGCCGAGGCTAATGAAAAGTCTTCTGGTAGATAGAAAAGGCTTTCCCGAACACCTTCTCAATTAAATGTTAACTAGCTACAATGTAGCCTATACCTACCTGGCAGAATTATATCATGATTATTTGTGTCAATCCAGTTGGTATTTGTTTAGCAAACTCTACCAACACATGTGCGCTACAAAACCACCCGCTAAAAACCACGCTGGAATTAAAGGGTTACTACACCCAACAATGTAAATAAAATAACATATTCTAGACCTCAAAAGTGGTCCCCTGATGTGGTATAAACATTGTTGTGGATTTTAGAACATCCAAATGTGTTGTTTTTCTGTTTCTTTCTTTAAAGTGTGATTTTATTTTAGGGTGGAAACCTGAAAAAAGAAGGGAAAAGGAAACCTTGAAAAACAAAACAGATTTTTATAGGGCCCTATGTTTATATTTCCTTGGTGAAGCTAAATTGATGCCCAGCAGATAAAAAGTCTCCACATCATCAAATATTTATAAGGCTAGTGTTAGTTAACTCAGCGTTTAACAAGAGAGTGTGGTGCTGCTACACACCCATTGAGAGGGTCTGAGACGTGAGAACACACACACACACGCACACACACACACGCACGCACACACACACCGCCTAACAGGGAGAAAGAGAGAATGTGTGTCTGCTGCATGTTAATGTGTCCCACAGGAGAGAACACTAAGTGATAAAAGCCTACTCTGTAGAAGAGCTGTTCACTCCATCTCATCCTCTATCCCCACCTGAGGCTCTGGGTATACTACTGTAAATCAACGTGCTGGATGAGTAATTGGTAGTCAGGAGTGAAACAGTGAATAAGTGATACAGTGAGTGAGCTCATTGAATGGATGGAACAGTGGTAGCTATGAGTGAGTGAGTGTGAATTGGTGAGTTTTATCCTAACATCAGGCATGGGAAGTGATGCATGAGGGAGAGAGTGAAGAGAGTGTGTGTGTGTGTGGAGGAAATTGAAAGTCAATCAATAGACCACCGAGGCAAGGGGAATGAGGGAAGGAATGGATGACTGACTGCCTGGGGAGGTGAGTGACAGAGGCAGCTGGCTGTGTGTCTGTGTGCAGAGGTTCTCAGCAGCCTTCCAAATGAAATGAGCTGCCAAGCCAAGTCCTTTAGCACAGTTTGCGGCAGGGATTCAAGGTCAGTGCTGTTGATTCTGCTGATGCGTTTTATTCTCTGGTGCCAGTGATGCTGTGCTGTGTGTCTGGGGGAGACAGCCTTTTACGCCAGCCTTTCCCCCCACCACACACACGTCCTTCCTTCCATTATCACCCCGGTGCTCCACTGCAAGTTAGTGTGCATTTAGCTGTTAAATGAAATGGGGGAAGGGTGGTGGTGGCGGTCCTAGCCGTAGAGCCTGGATACCCTGGCTGGTGTGCTGTGTAGCAAGCAGGAGATGGATGGGGAGAGGTGTCCTGATTTCTCATGTGACCACAGTAATTGTGTTATATTGGAGGTGGGGGCTGTGAGGCCATCAGCGGGAGGGCAGGGTTACACCTCTGTCTCCCCTCCCCTTCTTCTTCCTCAACACAGAGACATGTAGAAAATTATGACTGTCATTTTCACATATTAGAATCTGGGTTACTCTTTGATTTTGAAGCATGCTTGGCCAATTTATTCAATGAGTTATACATTTAAATCCATGATTATTTAAACAAAAAGTGGTTTGAGATCTTGGTAAGTGAATCATCTATGATGGATATGTACAGTAGTTCTTTCCTCTGACCTCCTATCCTCTCGCTCTCTCCCTCCAGGCACCATGAGGCCGGTCCACAGGAACTTCTATGAGCCGTCGTCAGCCCCGGGGAAGGGTGTGGTGTGGGAGTGGGAGAACGACAGCGGCTCCTGGACGCCCTACGACATGGAGATCTGTGTGACCATCCAGAACGCCTATGAGAAGCAGCACCCCTGGCTGGACCTGACCTCTCTGGGCTTCTGCTACCTCATTGACTTCAACAGTATGGTCCAGACCAACCGGCAGAGCCAGAGGAAACGCCGCCTGCGCCGACGCATGGACCTGGCCTACCCTCTCATCATGGGCTCCATCCCCAAGTCCCAGTCGTGGCCTGTGGGCGCCAGCTCCGGCCAACCCTGCTCCTGCCAGCAGTGCATTCTAGTCAACAGCACGCGGGCCGCCTCCAACGCCATCCTGGCCTCTCAGCGTCGTAAGCTGTACGGAGGGGCCGCAGGAGCTCCAGGGGCCACAGGCACGCTCAATGTGGTACGGCAGAGTAACACTTTCGCCGGACCAACACTCTGGTCCCCAACCTCCGGTGCCGGGAGCAACAACATACAGCATAACAACATAAGTGCAGGAAGTGGCCAAGCTAAAGTTGAACAGGTGCAGTCGCCCCTGTCTAGTTCCAACTTCCCTTGTTCCCCGCCACTGCCGTCCCTTCCGCTTGCACATGGCCACTCCCACACCCATGCACACTCCCACGGCCACCATGTCATCATCAACGGGCAGAACAACCTGAACCGGCCGGGAACCCAGCGCATTTCCATGGGCACTGGTAGAGGAGCCATCCCACCAGGGTAACCAGGATTTATTTTGATTACATTCCACTATAGATTTGCAAACCAAAACCACATCTCTTTTAGTATGAACATTAGAATAACACACAAGCAGTAGGGACATAACAAAAGCACATTCGGCTAGTCTATAGATTGCTTTTTCAATGAGATGACAATACATTAAAGTAATTTGAAGGTAAAAAAAAAAAGGAAAATAAGAACACCATCTCGCTCTGTCTGTCTACCTGTCTAATGTGCCATACAGTTTTAGAATACATCTGTTGACATACTGTATACAGCGTATGTGTCTGGTGCATTGTGTTGTGTTGCATCACATTATGTCTCTTTGTCTCTCTCTCTCTCTCTCTCTCTCTCTCTCTCTCTCTCTCTCTATCTCGTTCTCTCTATCTTGCACTCTTTCTCTCTCTCTCTCTCTCTCTCTCTCTCTCTTTCACTCTCTCCCTCTATCTCGTTCTCTCTATCTCACTCTCTTTCTCTCTCTCTCTGTCTCTCTCTCTCTCTCTCTCTCTCTCTCTCTCTCTCTTTCTCTCTTTTTCTCTCTCTCTTTGTCTTTCTTTCTCTCCCTTTTCTATCTCTATGTTGTGTGTCTGCTGATTTACTGCACTTCTTGTTAACTGGGTGATCAATGGCTCTGCAGTGGGAGCTCCAGGTCCTGGGTGCATTGACAGCTCTACTGCCTCTCCTCTCCTCTCCTCTCCTCTCCTCTCCTCTCCTCTCCTCTCCTCTCCTCTCCTCTCCTCTCCTCTCATCTGCTCTTTCTCCTGTTTAATCTCGTCTCTCTACTCCTCTCTCTGCACTGGGGAGTGTGGGGAACTGTTCTGCTCTACATTTGAATCTTAGCATGGTTGTCCTGGATATCAAGCTTACACTTGCCTCAATAGACTCCAAATAGCTGTTTTCTGCTCAATGCCTCTAATTTTACCCAGTCATTTTTTACCACACAGTAAGCTATGTGTCATTATATTCTATGCGGAACACTGTGTGTGTTCTGTTGTTTGTGTGTGTGAAGGTGTGTTCAGTAAGCTATGTGTCATTATGTTCTATGCTGAACACTGTATGTGTGTTCTGTTGTTTGTGTGTGTGAAGGTGTGTTCAGTAAGCTATGTGTCATTATATTCTATGCTGAACACTGTATGTGTGTTCTGTTGTTTGTGTGTGTGAAGGTGTGTGAAGGTGTGTTCAGTAAGCTATGTGTCATTATATTCTATGCTGAACACTGTATGTGTGTTCTCTTGTTTGTGTGTGTGCAGGTGTGTTCTTGTGGAAGTGTATGCCTGTGTGTGTGCGTGTGTAAAGTTGTGCTCCCATGTAGCTGTGGAAACCCATTTGCCATGGAGGCAGAGATACACTGGGGAGAGGTGAATAATGGATCAAGGAAAAATGGGAGCTTGAGCAGAGCGATCCGACCCGAGAGCAATTTAGTGAAGGGAACTAGAGGAAAGTAGTGTCTAGAACGGTAACCAATACCGTTGTTCCTATCAAATCAAATCAAATGTACAGTATTTATATAGCCCTTCGTACATCAGCTGATATCTCAAAGTGTTGTACAGAAACCCAGCCTAAAACCCCAAACAGCAAGCAATGCAGGTGTAGAAGCACGGTGGCTAGGAAAAACTCCCTAGAAAGGCCAAAACCTAGGAAGAAACCAAGAGAGGAACCTGGCAATGAGGCGTGGCCAGTCCTCTTCTGGCTGTCCTGTTTTCTATCCTGTTTTCTTTACTAAAATAAACCCTCTGGTGATCTCATTTCATTCCATTTCATTCCATTTCATTTCATTCCATTTCCAGAGGCACAGTTAGACAGTATTGAAATGATACTGTCCTTCAGGCAGACTTCACAAGGCCTCGTTCTGTGTAAGGGAATGTGCGATGTTGGCAGTACATGACTGAGTGGACAGATGGATGCTGGAAACCTGAACATGTGAAACGTGTATTATTATTATTATTGTTGTGTGTGTTTATTTTTATTTTATTTTACCTTTATTTAACTACCTGTTCAGGGGCAGAACGACAGATTTGTACCTTGTCAGCTCGGGTGTTTGAACTTGCAACCTTCCGGTTACTAGTCCAACGCTCTAACCACTAGGCTACCCTGCCTGCCTGTGTGTGTGTGTGTGTGTGTGTGTGTGTGTGTGTGTTGTGTGTGTGTGTGTGTGTTGTGTTGTGTGTGTGTGTGTGTTGTGTGTGTGTGTGTGTGTGTGTGTGTGTGTGTGTGTGTGTGTGTGTGTGCGTGTGTGTGTGTGTGTGTGTGTGTGTGTGTGTGTGTGTGTGTGTGTGTGTGTGTGTGTGTGTGTGTGTGTGTGTGTGTGTGTGTGTGTGTGTGTGTGTGTGTGTGAGAGCCAGCTGAGAACCCCTGTAGTGATTTTTAAGGGTCCTATCAAATCAGAGGGCTGGAGTGGATGGAGTGCTCGTTTCTCACCCCTCTGCGCAGTGGGCGGGAGGGAGCTGTGAGAGGCTGTGGGAGAAGACTGAGAGAAAAAATGGAGCGAGACAGAGTGAGAAAGAGAAAGGGTTGAGGTGGAGAACAACATTTCCCAGGCGTGTGGCTCTGTACACACAGGATGAGTGTGGTTAACAACTACACACACAGGAGGACACAGACACGTGAACACCCTCACATATTCTCACCAGTGCATTGCAGACGGATAACACAGAAACCCACGCAGAATAGAAACATTTCAAGTTTTTTTTCTCACACACCTACACCCAAATATCACTTGTTTTATACATAAACTCATCAACTCACCGCGTCCTTTCTGTTCTCTGTGCTGATTTTGAAGCCCACTCAGGGTTGATGGTGTGAAGTAGCTGAAAAGAAAACATGCGTCTTGTCTGATGTTGCAGTAATTCTCTCCATAGTAAATCTTCAAATAACATGTTCCGTTCTGCAGCACTGTGTAGTAGGAATTTCACACTTGCCGGTAGTAGGCAGGTGCTATATTACACATCTATACACATTGTAAGTTGTCGCCAGTGACAAAGAATGTTGTTGAAATAATAACCTTGTGAAAACATGTAGGTGTTTATCATTTTTATTTATTTATTTCACCTTTATTTAACCAGGTAGGCCAGTTGAGAACACGTTCTCATTTACAACCACGACCTGGCCAAGATAAAGCAAAGCAGCATGACAAAAACAACAACACAGAGTTACACATAAACAAACGTAGAGTCAATAACACAATAGAAAAATCTATGTACAGTGTGTGCAAATGTAGAAGAGTAGGGAGGTAAGCAATAAATAGGCCATAGAGGCAAAATAATTACAATTTAGCATTAACACTGGAGTGAAAGATGTGCAGATGATGATGTGCAAGTAAAGATACTGGGGTGCAAAAGAACATAAAGATAAATAACAATATGGGGATGAGGTAGTTGGGTGTGCTATTTACAGATTGACTGTGCTCTGACACCTGATGCTTAAAGTTAGTTAGGGAGATATAAGACTCCAGCTTCAGTGATTTTTGCAATTCATTCCAGTCATTGGCACCAGAGAACTGGAAGGAAAGGCAGCCAAAGGAAGTGTTGACTTTGGGGGTGACCAGTGAAATATACCTGCTGCAGCGCATGCTACGGGTGGTTGTTGCAATGGTGACCAGTGAGCTGAGGGAAGGAGGGGCTTTACCTAGCATAGACTTATAGATTTCCTGGAGCCAGTGGGTTTGACGTTGAATATGTAGTGAGGGCCAGCCAACGAGAGCATACAGTTCGCAGTGGTGGGTAGTATATGATGCTTTGGTGACTAAACGGATGGCGCTGTGATAGACTATATCCAGTTTTCTGAGTAGAGTGTTGGAGGCTATTTTGTAAATGACATCGCCGAAGTCGAGGATCGGTAGGATGGTCAGTTTTACGAGGGTATGTTTGGCAGAGACTTTGTTGCGAAGTAGGAAGCCAATTTTAGATTTAATTTTGGGTTGGAGATGCTTAATGTGAGTCTGGAAGAGAGTTTACAGTCTAACCAGACACCTAGGTATTGGTAGTTGTCAACATATTCTAGGTCAGAACAATCCGGAGTAGTGATGCTAGTCGGACGGAGGGTGCAGGCAGCAATCGGTTGAAAAGCATGCACTTAGTTTTACTAGCATTTAAAAGCAGTTGGAGGCCTCGGAGGGAGATAGGAGTTAGTTTAATGAGCTAGTTTACGCTTGGATAATTTCAGGCTTAGTCTCAATCTCCTCGAACATGGTTGTTGTAATGTAGTCATGATTATCAGAGGTGGAGTGGAGCTTGCCTTAATACCCAGACTCCTTGCTACAGCCAAATGCTACGCACAAGGATGTTAGTTTCTTCTCTGCAATGAACGCATTCGGGTTAGTCTGATTGGTCCAGAAACTGATGGGTTTGGCCAGAGCCAGAACACAGGCGTGTAAAGCGACAGTTTGAAAAGTCGTCATTGACTTGATATTCTGATTGGTTAAGGACGATCCAATCAGTGATGACTTTGTTTTGTACAATGACCCTTGTGCGTCTCGTCACCGCAAACAACTTCCATAGTGGCAGTCTCAGACTAAAGTATGTAGCGAACGACAGAGCAGCGAAATAATTTGTGTTTATATTTACATTACAAGTCAAAAGTTTGGACACACCTACTCCTTCAAGGGTTTTTCATTAGTTTTACTATTTTCTACATTGTAGAATAATAGTGAAGACATCAAAACTTTGAAATAACAAATTTAGAATCATAGTACCCAAACAAATCAAAATACATTTTATATTTAAGATTCTTCAAATTCCTTTGCCTTGATGACAGCTTTGCACACTCTTGGCATTCTCTCAACCAGCTTCATGAGGTAGTCACCTGGAATACATTTCTATTAACATGCGTGCCTTGTTAAAAGTACATTTGTGGAATTTCTTTCCTTCTTAAACCTCTTGGAACTACCCATCCCGGATCCAGGAGGATTGTCATCAACTACACTAATTAGCATAGCGCAACGGTCAAAAAATATTACTAGAAAATATTCATATTCATGAAATCACAAGTGAAATATAGTGAAACACAGCTTAGCCTTTTGTTAATCACCCTGTCATCTCAGATTTTGAAATTATGCTTTACAGCCAAAGCAAGACAAGCGTTTGTGTAAGTTTATCGATAGACTAGCATAGCATTATGTCCAGCTAGCAGCAGGAGCCTTTATTCACAAAAATCAGAAAAGCAATCAAATTAACCGTTTACCTTTGATGATCTTCGGATGTTTTCACTGACGAGACTCCCAGTTAGACAGCAAATGTTCCTTTTGTTCCATAAAGATAATTTTTATACCCAAAATACCTCCTTTTGTTGGTCACGTTATGTTGAGAAATCCACCGGAAATAGTGGTCACGACAACGCCGATAATAATATAATATCGACAGAAACATGGCAAACGTTTTTTATAATCAATCCTCAAGGTGTTTTTCAAATATCTATTCGATAATATATCAACCAGGACAATTTGCTTTTCAGTAGGAGCGAGAGGAAAAATGACTTTCCTGAATCAGAGTGATTCCTTTACGCAAGAATCACTCTGAGAGCCCTCAGCTGGCCAAGTACGCAATGTAGTCGTTTACGCTCATTCTTCAAAATAAAGGCCTGAAACTACGTCTAAAGGCTGTAGACACCTCAGGGAAGCCACAGAAAAAGGAATCTGGTTGATATCCCTTTCAATGGGCAATTGGGATGTATAGAAAGACAGGGGTTTCAAAATAAGAGTCACTTCCTGATTGGATTTTTCTCAGGATTTCGCCTGCAATATCAGTTCTGTTATACTCACAGACAGATAGTTTTTTCTATCCTAAGCTGTCAATTATATGCATATTCTAGCATCTGGTCCTGAGAAATAGGCGGTTTACTTTGGTAACGTTATTTTTCCCCCCAAAAAAATAGTGCCCCCTAGTTTCAAGAGGTTAATGAGTTTGAGCCAATCAGTTGTGTTGTGACAAGGTAGGGTTGGTATACAGAAGAGAGCCCTATTTGGTCAAAGGCCAAGTCCATATTGTAGTAAGAACAGCTCAAATAAGCAAAAATAAACCACAGTCCATCATTACTTTAAGAAATGAAGGTCAGTCAATCAGGAAAATTTGAAGAACTTTGAAAGTTTCTTCAATTGCAGTCACAAAAACCATCAAGCGCTATGATGAAACTGGCTCTCATGAGGAACGCCACAGGAAAGGAAGACCCATAGTTACCTCTGCTGCATAGGATACGTTCATTAGAGTTTCCAGCCTCAGAAATTGCAGCCCAAATAAATGCTTCACAGAGTTCAAGTAACAGACACATCTCAACATCAACTGTTAAGAGGAGACTGCGTGAATCAGGCCTTCGTGGTTGAATTGCTGCAAAGAAACCACTAAAGGACACATATAATAAGAAGAAACTTGCTTGGGCCAAGAAACACGAGCAATGGACATTAGATCAGTGGAAATCTGTCCTTTGGTCTGATAAGTCCAAATTTGAGATTTTTGGTTCCAACCGCCGTGTCTTTTTGTAAGACACAGTGTAGGTGAACAGATGATCTCTGCAAAAATAATTGAGTCATCTATTGCCTGTAAGCTCGATAAATTATTATATATATTTTCAAAGAAGTGTGGATCATCATTATTTGGACCAAATAGATTGAGCCAAATCTGTTTATGGTCCAATCGAACAGTTTGCACACTTGGTTCAAAATTATTGTTAATTAATATCATCACCCCTTTCAAGTTTCTTTGCCTATGGGAGAAATATATTTAGTCCCCCCAGTCCCTTTCCCATTAAACTTTGTCTAAAGCGGTGATGATACTGTTCAACAGTTTGGGGTCACTAGAAAGAGGAGTGGGAGGCCCCGGTGCACAACTGAGCAAGAGGACAAGTACATTAGAGTGTCTAGTTTGAGAAACAGATGCCTCACAAGTCCTCAACTGGCAGCTTAATTTTGCCCGCAAAACACCAGTCTCAACGTCAACAGTGAAGAGACGACTCCGGGTTACTGGCCTTCTAGGCAGAGTTCCTCTGTCCAGTGTCTGTGTTATTTTTCCCATCTTAATCTTTCATTTTTATTGGCCAGTCGGAGATGTGGCTTTTTATTTCCAACTCTGCCTAGAAGGCCAGCATCCCGGAGTCGCCTCTTCACTGTTGACGTTGAGACTGGTGTTTTGCGGGTACCATTTAATTAAGCTGCCAGTTGAGGACGGATCGTCTTTTGAGGGCTGATCGTCTTTTCTTATTATCTGTTAAACCATTACATTTATAACTAGCTATACTTATTTCACCACCTACCATAATGAGATACAAGTTTCAATTATACTTACCATAATATGTGTTTGAAAACTTACCATTAAGAAGTACCATGATAATTGAATGTTTATTTAGCTGTACCGTGATGTTTGCACTGTTAAGAATACTGCAGCGGTGACTAAGTAAACCTCTAATTGTCCTCTAATATTCCACCTGCTAAAACCTCTCCCCCATCCCAAGTTGGGTTGTCATCCCAGTGGCTGGCTGACCACCCCTTTACACATGGATCCTAGGGTCTTCAAGAGATAGGGGCCCATCCTTTAAAAAGAACACATGGTGCCACCTACATTACAGGTCCAGATTTGCAGCGGAATCATTTTGTGCTTGTCTTCTATGGCTAGTAAAGAGCATCACCTACTGGTCTGGGTAGGCATGTCACATTTGCTTTTCATATTGAGTTTCCACGGTTTTCATCTGCTATGCACTTTCCAACTGGCCTTTACTTTTGATCTTCTGTACCTGAATCACAAATGTCAGAACGTGTATCAGTAAAAACAACCTCAGAACTACGAACACATTCATCCAAAGTAGGAAGAAAGTGGAATTTAATAGATCTTTGTGTTCCAACAAGGCCTTTGATTCTTTGCCTATCTGGAGTGTACAGAGCACTCCTCTTATGAACGTTTCCTCTGTGATCATACCAAATGTTAAACTCAAAGCTTGCCATATATCTGGACATTGAGTTTCTCAGAGAGTTTTACAGTTATAGTAAAGGACAGAGAGGCAGTTTGCAGGTGTTTTGTTTTGTAATTTCAACATCAGGAAGTCACTTCCTCATCTCAACTTCCTCAATTCACTTCCGCATTAGAGCACAGAGAAACACAATCTAAGGTTTTGTGCTGTCAGACAGGAAATGTTAGTTTTACTTTATCTGTGTGTGCTAAAGATGGCTGAGGGGGATACATGGTAAGAGAGATCCTTTCTACTTGCACTACTAGCTTGTTTGATAATGAGGCTGTGAATAGTACTTTACTCTGCAATTGCCCAGCAGTTCTCTCTGCCCTTGGCTGAGTGAGTAAGGCTTGTTTTGGTGCTCATGTCTCCTTGTGTTAAGTGATTATTACCAACGTTGTCCTCTGCTCAGACTGGAGAGCAGAGCTAGCTCTCTAAAGAGGGGAAGCCAGTGGATGAAGCAGGGATTACACAGTCGTGTGTGTTACCTGCCCTTCTCTGCTGTCCACTAGACCCCCTAGCCCTGTCTCAGTCCTGTCTCAGTCCTGTCTAAGCCCTGTCTCAGCCCTGTCTAAGCCCTGTCTCAGCCCTGTCTCAGCCCTGTTTCCATTAGATTGAATTAAAGGAGAAATAACTGAATAAATCATGAAGGCCCATCCAGACCAAACCGATGCTATGTAAGAGATGCTCTGTGTCATTATTGCTTATTTGTCTGTTTTGAGAGTGCTTTGTAAAGTGCATTACTGATGTTGTTCTCTTCCCCTGGGCATAACCAGGGGCAGGGTCTGCCTTCCTCTCCCAGTCCTCCAGCACATCAATATGCGATTAAGCACTTTTTTAGTTTTCTCCTCTCCTCCTCCTCCTCCCTGTCTTCCTGGTGCATGATAAACAGACGATGAGATATAAGGGCTCCGTCAGCACTTCTGTAACTGGGCCTAATTTGGTCTCTGTATCCGGAGGAAATCACATTGCTCTCAGCCTAATTAATTCCTGCTCAAGTCAGGCTGGAGAGTCAGTCTTGGAGAGAGGGGAGGAGAATGAATAGAGGAGAAGAGAGGGATGGAGGAGAGGAAGGGTAGACGGGACTGTGAAAAGGGAACAGAGGATGAAGAGAGTGATAAGGGTTGATGGAGTGAAAGAGAAAAAGAGGTTACTGGGTCTGTATTCACTCATGGAATGTACTTGAAAGTGAAATACCAGAAGACTCCTGTGGTATTGTTTTAGTGTACTATACATTTGTAAGGTACTACCTCCTGATCAAATCTGAACACCAGTTTTAATAATAGATGAAAATACAGCTAAATGATCAGTAGATCTTAGGAGTGACTGCGAGGCTTTTCTGTGTGCAGCATGGCATCCAGCTGTGAACTCGTGACCATGTCCCTGCCCACACAGGGAGAGGAGCAGAGGGGGGATGTAGGTCAGCAGTGGCCCATCGCATGAATCCCAGCCCTAGCCCCAGCTGCAGGAAGGACCAGGTCACTGGCCCCAGAGACGGTCCCTTCCCTGAAACAGTTCAATGATAAAGAGCAGAGCAGAGAAGAAGAGGGATACTATAACCCTATTACACCCTGAATGTTGTCAGATCTTCAACCAAAACCTAATATTAAAAAAAAGGATCCAGAGTGAACAAATAACACAAAAATGTGATACTTGTTTCATTTTTCTGCAACACTCAATTCCCGTTTGTGAAAAAGTAATTGCTCCCTTACATTCAATAATTGGTTGTGCCACCTTTAACCGCAATGTCTGCAAGCAAACGTTTCATGTGATTGTTGATCAGTCTCTAACATCACTGTGGAGGAATTTTGGCCCACTCTTCCATGCAGAACTGCTTTAACTCAGCAACATTTGTAGGTTTTCAAGCATGAACTGCTTGTTTCAGGTCCTGTCAAAACATCTCAATCGGGTTTAGGTCTGGACTTTGACTAGGCCATTCCAAAACTTTGCATTTGTTGCTTTTCAGCCATTCTGATGTAGACTTGATTGTGTGTTTTGGATCATTGTCTTGCTGCACGACCCAGCTGTGCTTCAGCTTCAGCACACAGACGGATGGCTTGACATTCTCCTGTAGAATTCTCTGATACATAACAGAATGAATGATTCCTTCAATGATGGCAAGTTGTCCAGGTCCTGAGGCAGCAAAGCATCCCCAGACCATCACATTACCACCACCATATTTAACCGTTTCTGTTTAAATGTACAGTCAACTTAGTGTATGTAAACTTCTGACCCACTGGAATTGTGATACAGTGAATTAAAAGTGAAATAATCTGTCTGTAAACAGTTGTTGGAAAAATGACTTGTGTCATGCACAAAGTAGATGTCCTAACCGACTTGCCAAAACTATAGTTTGTTAACAAGACATTTGTGGAGTGGTTGAAAAGCGAGTTTTAATGACTCCAACCTAAGTGTATGTAAACTTCCGACTTCAACTTTTTGAATTTTGTCTAACGTTAGTAGCTAGTAGCCTTGTCAAGGATGCGTCATTCATTTCTCAAACTAAACTTGTTACAGAGCAAGCAGAACAATAGTAAGCCTTACATTTTTTGGTTGGAAATATCCCTCTGGTGTCCAAGTTGACCTATTTTTAAGATTTTACTTGGCAAGGCAAGTCAGTTAAGAACAAACTCTTATTGACAACAACTTGTAAAGCTCCCCCAGCCAAACCCTCCCATAACCCGGACAACACTGGGCCTATTGTGCACCGCCATATGGGACTCCCAACCATGGCCAGTTGTGATACAGCTCAGGATTGAACTCGGGTCTGTAGTGCAACGTGCGATGTAGCACTGTGATGCAGTGACTTAGGCTGCTGTGCCACTCGGGAGGCCATCGGTTGGTGGATATAAAGTCTAAGATCTTTGGTTGGCTGATGAAGAATTTCTTATTGGAATGATCATGGCCAGCTGGTTTTGTTATCATATCAACTGTGCCAGGTTATCCCATGGGAGCAGATAACAAGAAATATTCTATCACATTTTTCTATTTTATTTGGCTGATGCAGATTTTAAGACGCAGAAAAAGTTAAAACATTTTTCATGTTTGCAAGTGTGGACCAGGTGTTACTAAGAATAACTTGAGGGTCTTGTTAATTAAAAGCTTCAAGTTGGAGTTACTAGCTTCCCATATTTAGAAATGAAATGTGGCAAGAAATGCTGTTGTGTGTCTTTGTGCAACAAGAGTTTATATGGTTGAATGATCTCATGGTGTTAAAACATTACGCTTACAAATCCTGTAGCACTTACACTGTCTCAAGGTGCACTCGCGTGTGTGTATGCATGTGTGTGTGAGTGCCAAGGGCTCTTTTATATGTTGCTCTCTCCTGGTGAAAATGTATTGTTTAATCACAAACACTCTCCATGAAATTCCTGAATTATACATGTGTTTCAAGAGGCAGGCGCTCTTGATTTGAGATACTGTAAGTGCATGTTTAAATATAGGGAGGAATTCTCCCCTTGGGCAATGCCTAATTTGTTTTCGTTGAAAATGCCTGATTGTCTGCTTGAGCTGATTTGCGCGCACTGCAGACATGCCAGCACAATAATCTTATTGGCTCTTGGCCTTTCTCCAACACAATACATACGTTATTTTCAGCCTTCCTGAGCATAAATGGGCCACACATGCACACAGCTGTCTGACATGCATCATGCTATAGTATAGGCCATTACCCAGCTAGCTGACCTTGTCCTGGCCACAGCTTCATATCTCTACTCCTCTATGTAGCCCAGCCTGCATATCGCTACGCTAGTTCCCCTGAGAGTGAGTGGAGATAAGGCAGATCAGACCCAGAGTGTCCAGGACACGTGGGCCTTTGTTAATTCTGTAAAGCTCATTGAAGGGCTCCCCTGGCACAGGAACACAGGGTCTGCTCACATCAAAGCGGCCTTTCGTTAGGGATTTGTGAGGGAGGTGCTGAAGAGATACTGGGCTAAGGGTCCTGGACACTGCCTGTACATGGAAGAGAGAGACAGAGATGGAGAGAGAGAGAGAGAGGCTGGTGGGAGGGGCGGGTTCGTGTGGAGCACATCTAGTCAGAGCTGCTATTGGGGGAAGGGATCTCTTAGATCAATGGTATTAACGTTACATAATACCTTTGGGGAAGTAAGGCAGTTTTATTATTCTACTCTAATTCAGTGACGTGCTTCTTGCATGTACTGAAATACTGTGTAAGTTAATACAGGATAATAATTCAATCATCAAAGCAATGATCATTGCGTAAGCGCTAAACTGTTTTGGTTGTGTTGACATCAAAATGGCTTCCTTTTCTTCTATTTGGTCCTCTCCATCACCGCAGATCAGTTGTTCTTTTCTCTGCACATAGAGTAGCAGAAGCAGCAGCAAAATAAGCTCAGCCTGCGGTCTCTAACCCTAAAGCTCTAATCCTAGCTCTGACAGGTGACCTTTCCCTGCAGTCTGGTCTGCCCTGTGTGGGAGGGCACTCCATTACCAGACTGAAGCTGAGGCTGTGGTTTCTTAAAAGGGACTTACCAACACACACTCACACAAGCTCATCTTGACCCACATGCTTTGTTCACAGCTCTCTATCACTCCTATTTTAGATGTCTTTGCGAGTAAACAACTGTGGTTGTCCTCTCTCTCTCTCTCTCTCTCTCTCTCTCTCTCTCTCTCTCTCTCTCTCTGTGTGTGTGTGTGTGTGTGTGTGTGTGTGTGTGTGTGTGTGTGTGTGTGTGTGTGTGTGTGTGTGTGTGTGTGTGTGTGTGTGTGTGTGTGTGTGTGTGTGTGTGTGTGTGTGTGAGAGTGTGTGAGAGTGTGTGAGTGTGTGAGAGTGTGTGTGCTCTCTAAGTGTCATTCTGAATCATTCTCTGGGACAGCAGTGACTGTTGATGAGTCAGGCTGTCTTGTCTGTGTTTGTGGTGTAGTTGCTAGCTAGGACACGTGACTTGACCATGGACTCTTTCGCACAATGGCGACATATTCTACATCTGTGTAAGTGTGGCCATTCTGACTGAGGAAGTACAGTACTTTATAACAGTGACCTGTAGTGTCATTATGTTTAGTTTTCTGAAAACCGGACGATTTCATTTTGGACGTTTTTCTCTCTGCAGGGTCCCGGCCCTCCCTGTTAAGAACTTGACTGGCTCTGGACCAGTTCACCCAGCAATTGCAGGTAATGGTTCTATTTTTCTTCTCTTTTGCAATACATTTTATTCCCGTAGGCTGCATCTACACGAGTGCTTTAGTTTTCGCATTCCATTCTTAGTCATAATACTAAACCAACACTGCTCTTTTCTTTCCTGTATGTATGTATGTGTGTGTGTGCCAGGTATGACAGGTATCCTGATGTGTGCTGCTGGCCTGCCTGTGTGTCTGACCCGGGCCCCTAAACCCATCCTGCACCCGCCGCCCATAAACAAGAGTGACATGAAGCCGGTGCCCGGGGTCAATGGCATCCGCCGCAAGACCAAGAAGAAGCACCTCAGGAAAGGTAAGTACAGGTGTAGGATCTTAATTTGATCACCCTGTTGCAGGAGAACTTTCATATTATGCCAATTGTGGTGTAATTGAGGTTTAAAAAGGCTTCTGACATTTGTAATTTCCACTTTGAAATTTCAGAGTTGATTCTCCCTTAAGAAAAATGTATCAACCCCTACAAAAAATGCCCATTAATTAAAATCCATTCACATTTCCTGTTGCTGCAGGATTATTTTCCTGCTGTAGAAAACTGGCTCAAGTTAAGATCCTACATCTGTATGTATGACTGGGAGGGTTCCCATGGACACTGGAGGGGTGGGGCTGTCATGGAGTGTGAGAGGAATTATATTGAGACATTAAGATGTAAAGTAAATCTCTCCTCTGGATAATCAGAATATCTTTATTCGCTAAGAATATTTAAACATACCTGGTATTTGACTTAGTGACTAGGTTCTGCCACCAATAGACAATGTACAAACAGATAGAGACACAAAGTCAACATACAGGATATACAGTATAAATAGGGTAAACATACAACTCTGGAGAATACGATGATTTACAGTGATGACATACAATTTACAGAGGGGATATATCTATATATGGAGAGGTGTACATAGTGCAAATGCAGGATAGTGCAGTTATTATTATTTCACCTCATTGAAGGCAAGGTGCAGTGCTCGGCTCAATGCAAAGTTTTAATCCCTATGAGCCTGAGGGCCAGTTAGTGAGGGCCACAGTACCGGATAAGAAACTGTTCAGGAGGCAGCTGGTTTTGGTCATGATTGACTTGAACCATTTGCCAGAGGGGATTCTTTGAAGGATGGGGTGTCCGAGGTGTGGTCTGCGATGATCTTTCCTACACGCTTCCTTGTCCTGGAGTCGTGCAGGTCCTCGATGGAGGGCAGGTCAATCAATCAAATGTATTTAAAAAAAATAATACAAAAATCAACTTACATTGCTACATCAAACATGTGTAGCAAACCAAACACAGATATTAACAATGCTCAAACATACACAAAATATCAATAAAATACAAAAAAGAAACTATTTAAGTTTAATTATATTCACTCTGAAAATATCGTATTATAATGATTAATGAAGATGTTATTCTTTTTGTTATTAACTATGGTTAGTGTTTTAATAAGATAATTCAATTCAATCAGAAAAATGTGTAATTTTGGTATAGAATTTTGGAATTTTTGTTAGTGTATAAAGTATTTGGCAGCAAGAATTTAAAAAAAATTACAATAATTTCAGTGGTTTTGTTATCATTGCAATAGTAACATATTATATATTTAATGTTAAAAATATAGGCAGTGTTCCTAATGGTAAATAAGTACTTTGCAAGGTTTTCCCAAAATTCAGACACAAATTTACATTCAAAGAACAATTGAGACAGATTCTCACCTTCTTTTTCACAGAAAATGCAGATATCATCAAGAGCCACAAATATGGACATCATAGAATTACATGGATATATCTTATGCAAAATGTTGAAGTGCACTTCCTTAACTTTGTTTGGTATACAGTATTCGTAAGGTCTTAACCATGCATTTTTCCAGACAATGTCAGGAATAAGCATGTTCCAGAAAAACAAAAGTTGGTTTTGTGAATGAAGAATTTGTCTTTTATATTTATTACAACAAGATTTCTCAAGTAAGCCCACGCCTTCCAATCTGAGTTCTGGATAAACTTTGTGATCATTCCCAAAATTAAGATGACTTTTCACAAGTGTAGTTAGACCACCGGGAATGGCTTTGATCACAGAAATAAACTCTCTGAAAGGTATTGGAAACTCTTTCAATGTTATAAATTGTTCATATGTGAGAATATTACCCTTGTTGTCGAAAATATCAAGAACAAAGTCAATATTGCTCTCATGCCAGCTGGGGTAGAACAAAGACTTATTCCTTACAGTTATGTCTGAATTATTCCACAAAAGAGCTTTATGAGGGGAGAAATTGTGCAGGAAACATAGTTCCAGGCCAGTAAAGCTTGTTGGTGAAACCTAGCCAATTTAGCAGGAAATCTTTCAGGAATATAATTACATTTCAGTAAAAATTGAAGACCTCCCAATTTATTAAACATATTATTTGGAATGAAATACCATATTGAATCAGTATCGAGCAAAAAAAAATTCAACCAGTTTATCTTGGGAGTGTTATTTATGTCAACAAAGTCCAACACTTCTAGACCGCCTTCAGCTCTTTGGTTAGAAAGGACAGATTTTTTTAGTTTGTGAGACTTATATTTCCAGATGAAGTCAAGAAAGGTCTTATTGATCTCTTTACAAGTATCTGGATTTACACATAACGATAATGAGGGGTACACAAAACGAGACAGTCCCTCTGCCTTGGACAGAAGTACTCTCCCAAGTATAGAAAGATCTCTTTGTAGCCAATTATTGAATGTATTTTTAGCTCTCTTAATTTTAGGAGAGAAATGCAAATGTTGTCTGACTAAGTGTTTTTTTGACCGATGTATTCCTAAATATTTAACACAGTCCTTTACAGGAATATTTTCTATTTCTTTATCATCAGAGTCAAATAAACATAAGATTTCACATTTAGAAACATTCAGCATTAATCCTGATGCAATAGAAAATGCAGTTATAGCATTAAGGGCATGTGCGACCTGGTCTTTGTCTCTTAAGAAAAGAGTAGTATCATCAGCCAGTTGGGAAATTTTGATTTCTTTGTTAAAAATGGTTAAGCCATACAAATTTGCATCATTCAGAAAATCTAGAGATAGAAGTTCCACAACCAAAATGAATAAAAATGGCGAAATTGGGCATCCCTGTCGTACACTTCTGTTGATACTAAATATTTTGGAAGTATTAAGGTTTAGTAGCACAGAACTATTTATATCTTTGTAAAACATGCAAATTACTTTAATAAAATGTTCACCAAATCCAAAAAGTTTAAGAGACCTAAAGAGAAATTAATGTTCAATTGTGTCAAAGGCTTTACAGAAGTCCAGAAATAGGGCAACCGCATCTGAGTCAATTGCATCTGAATAATCTATAAGGTCCAAGACTAAACAAATGTTAGCGCTTATGTGACGGCCCTTCATAAATCCAGTTTGAGTCTCATTTATAATGGTATCTATTCCTTTCTTTAATCTTTTGGCATAAAGCAGAGCAATCAATTTGTAATCAGTATTTAATAAAGTAATTGGTCTCCAATTGTCAATGAGAGAAGGGTCTTTATCAGGCTTCGGAATCAGTGAAATAAGGCCCTGTTTCATAGTGGAGACCATTTCCCCTTTTTTAATGCAATCTTGAAACATATTGAAAATCGGGTCTTCTAGTAACTCCCAAAACTGTCTATAGAATTCAACTGTCAGGCCATCAGGGCCAGGTGATTTCTCTTTTTTCATTGAATTCAAAGCCTCTCTAATTTCTCCAATTGACACAGGTGAATCGCAAACTGAGTGGAAATCATCCTCAATTACAGGGACATAATTCTGAATGTGGCAAATGTAGCTTTCACAACCATCTTCCTGAAATTGAGAGCTGTAAAGGTTTTCATAAAAGGAATTGACTGATGATGATATTGTAATGGGATCTTTGCATAAAACTTTGTTCATTTTGAGTGCAGTTATAGATTTTCTTTTGTAGTTTCTCTTTTCAAGTGCAAAAAAGTAACTAGTGTTTTTTTCCCCAAAGGCGTCCTTTGCCAGATCCGTGTAAGTCTGTTCTAATTCTAGTTGTAAAGACCTGAACACAGACTCCTCTTCTTCAGATAGATTATCTTTCTTTAGAAAACTGTCAAGCTTGCTCATCAGCTCCTTTTCTCTATTGTTCTTTAATTGCATCAGCTCTTTGGCGCGTTTAATGGCTACCACTCTGACTTTATATTTGAAAAATTCCCATCTACTTCCATGACCCAAGTCTTTTCTTGCAAAATTATCTTTAGCTAATGATTTGATGTTTTCAATGAGATCAGTATCTTTAAGAAGTGTGTTGTTTCATTTCCAATATCCTCAAGTACCTTTTGATTTTTTAGTAGCTTGTAAATTCAGGGAAATCAAGTGATGATCAGAAAAGTGATGATCAGAAAACTGATGATCTACATCTATAACAAATTGTAACAAAAAAGGGGAAATTAGGAATACATCTATTCTAGATTTACGTGACATAGTTTTGTTGGTCCAGGTATAACCCTTAGCATCTGGATTGAAATAACGCCAGGCATCCTCAACACAGAGATCCTTGCATAATGTAATGATAATGTTACTGTTTTGAAGGTTTTGACTCGTTCTAGGAGGAAAACGATCAGCAGATGTATCAGGTGTTTCATTAAAATCCCCTGAAATAATTAGAAAAGCCTCTGAGTATTTGTTGCTTAAATCCTGTACTTTCCTGGTCAATTGGGTAAAAAGGGTCTTATTAGGAGCATGTGAGTTATGTCCGTATACATTACAGATGATGAAAATAGCATTGTCAAGTTTAACAGTTACTATGACCCATCTGCCGTCTTGTGAAGATGTGGATTCTAGAACGCCACCTTTAAACTTGTGAATAAGTGTCAAAACACAAGCAGAGTGATTTGATCCATGACTGAAATAGGCCATGTCTCCCCATTGTGCTTTCCAAAATTTCAAATCACTTTCACCCGAATGAGTTTCCTGAAGAAGGACAAAATCGGCATTACTTCGTTTACAGTATAAAAATAAAGCTTTCCTTTTTGTAGGATTTCTCAAACCCCTAGCATTCAGACTAACGATATTTAGTGAATTGAAATACGAACTCCTGCATTAAAAAATAAAGAACACTAATTAGATAACAAGTATTAATGTGAACAATAAAACAAACAGTGAACCTTGAGAGGATTACTCGACGGAAAACTACGCTCAGATGAGGTAGCGGTGGTTAACAGAATAACAAATCTATTTACTTCCTTTTCTTTGGCAAGTGTTCATCAGTTGTAGTTCGAACGGTACATGTATAATTGGCAGTACATGAACTGTACTCATGGTAGTACTCACAGTTCCAATTTGGTTAATGTCAACAGAGTTACCCAGTAATCGTTCTTCCTTCAATAAACGCGTATGGGCCCTTGAACCCTGCCTACTTTCCTTCTTGTCGCGCCTTCTGTATAAATTGCCACAGTTTCTCACTGGCAGTCTGATCCTGCGGTATCAGAGCTTCTTTGATGCGGAGTTTCTTCTCGTCCAGAAACTTGTTCCCCTTGGCCATTTTCCATATGATGTCCCTGTAATGGCGCATAGTTAAGCGCAATATGATATTGCGAGGGGGTCCATCAGATCTTCGTTTCCCAAGTCGATGTATCACATCAATCACGTCTCTTAGCTTGTCTTTGATGCATGGTGCCACTTTTCCCAGGATATTAATGACTACTTCTCTAATATCCTCTCCCTCTACCGCTTTTACACCTTGGATTTTCAGATTCCACCTGCGAGAGTACCTTTGAAGTTCAGCTACATTCTCACACAGCTCATTATTTTTGGATGGCATTTTCTTCAGCTCATTCTCTAGGAGCGTTATCTTTTCCTTGTTCTCGCTCACAATTCTGTGTAGTTGATTGACAGTTTCTGACAGATTATTGATCTTCTTTGATGTTTCTTCGGTAGCCCGCTCTATGATGGACATGTTGGAGAGCGTGGCGTCTTGTTTAGTAGACAGGGACTGGATTGCAGAGAAAAGTTCCGACATGGAAATGTCTTCTTTTACTTTTTTCACCAGTGGATTTTTACTTGGGGTCTGAGGTAAAGAGGTTGCAAAGATTTCATCCTGGTCAGCTTTGTTCTTTCTCTTGCTTGAGATCGCGGCTTCTTGTGTAGCCGTGCTGCTCTGGTCCTCGTGGTGGCTAGCTAGCATGTCAGCCGTCTTCTGTGAGACTTGGATATTTCGTCTACTTTTGTCTTTCTGTCGTGTTCTTCCCATTCAACTTGACAAAAACTAACTCTAAACTTATCCCATGTCCATAAAAAAGTTAGAGGTAGTTTCTTTCAGTATTAATAGCCAATATTTGACTGTTAACCACCTAACGCTCAATATTGCTTTGAAGAGCGCGAAAACACTCCCTCTCACAGCGACGCCATCTTGTAGTCTCAATCAAATGTATTTATAAAGCCCTTTTTACATCAGCAGATGTCACAAAGGGCTATACAGAAACCCAGCCTAAAAACCCCAAACAGCAAGCAATGCAGGTGTAGAAGCAGGTAGCTAATGGCCCTCTCAGCATATTGAACAATGCACTCCCGATGACCCTGGCGAAGGGGAAGGGAGGGCTCACGGTCACATTCACCACATTTCATTGGCTTCCCACCACATTGAAATTAACAGAGCTATTTCCACAAGCATAATTAAGATGAAGCTATTGTAGAGAGATGGGTTGATGACAATCCAGTGGTGATATGTGGTCGCTTTAGCTAAAATGGCACCAGGCCAATGTCAATTTGATGACGTGGAAACCATAGGCGTCCCCAGGGGACTGCCTGTCCTAATTGGTCAGTGCATGATGTGGGTTTTTCAGCCCTGCATCACTCTGTTCCACCCAGATGCCTCCGCCATCTCTCCCCTCCACCCCCGGGCTGCAGACCCAGGCGGGGGCATAGGGACGAGAGGACACCACGGATTGATAGATGGGTTGCAGCCAATTGTGCCTGCATTGATGCAGCATAGCCCCCATGGAGCGAGGCAGAGAGGGAAAGAGATTTAGGGATATCCTGTTCCGGCTTCCGCTGTAAAGGAAGCCAGAGAGGCCTTTGATCTAGCAAATGAAACCATCAAAAAGGCAATGCCGGAAAATGCATAATGCAGTCCTTCCCCATATCTCTCCCTCTATCGCTCTCTCTATATCTCTCTCTATATCTCTCCCTCTATCGCTCTCTCTATATCTCTCCCTCTATATCTATCCCTCTATATCTCTCCCTCTATATCTCTCCCTCTATCGCTCTCTCTATATCTCTCTCTATATCTCTCCCTCTATCGCTCTCTCTATATCTCTCCCTCTATATCTATCCCTCTATATCTCTCCCTCTATATCTCTCCCTCTATCGCTCTCTCTATATCTCTCCCTCTATATCTCTCCCTCTATCGCTCTCTCTATATCTCTCTCTATATATCTATCCCTCTATATCTATCCCTCTATATCTCTCCCTCTATATCTCTCCCTCTATCGCTCTCTCTATATCTCTCCCTCTATATCTCTCCCTCTATATCTCTCCCTCTATATCTCTCCCTCCATATCTCTCCCTCCATATCTCTCCCTCTATCGCTCTCTCTATATCTCTCCCTCTATATCTCTCCCTCTATATCTCTCCCTCTATATCTCTCCCTCTATATCTCTCCCTCTATATCTCTCCCTCTATCGCTCTCTCTATATCTCTCCCTCTATATCTCTCCCTCTATATCTCTCCCTCTATATCTCTCCCTCCATATCTCTCCCTCCATATCTCTCCCTCTATCGCTCTCTCTATATCTCTCCCTCTATATCTCTCCCTCTATATCTCTCCCTCTATATCTCTCCCTCTATATCTCTCCCTCTATATCTCTCCCTCTATCGCTCTCTCTATATCTCTCCCTCTATATCTCTCCCTCTATATCTCTCCCTCTATCGCTCTCTCTATATCTCTCCCTCTATATCTCTCCCTCTATCGCTCTCTCTATATCTCTCCATCTATATCTATCCCTCTATATCTCTCCCTCTATATCTCTCCCTCCATATCTCTCCCTCCATATCTCTCCCTCTATATCTCTCCCTCTATATCTCTCCCTCTATATCTCTCCCTCTATATCTCTCTCTCTATATCTCTCCCTCCATATCTCTCCATCTATATCTCTCCCTCTATATCTCTCTCTCATTATCGCTCCCTCTATATCTCTCTCTCATTATCGCTCCCTCTATATCTCTCCCTCTATATCTCTCTCTATATATCTCTCCCTCTATATCTCTCTCTCTCATTATCTCTCCCTCTATATCTCTCCCTCTATATCTCTCTCTATATATCTCTCTCTCTATATCTCTCTATCTCTCTCCCTCTATATCTCTCCCTCCATATCTCTCTCTCTATATCTCTCTCTATATATCTCTCTCTATATCTCTCCCGCCATATCTCTCTCTATCTCTCTCTATATCTCTCTCTATATATCTTTCCCTCTATATCTCTCTCTATATATCTCTCCCACTATCTCTCTCTCTCTCTATTTCTCTCTATATCTCCCCCCCCTCTCTCTCTCTCTCTCTCTCTCTCTATATATATATATATATATATATATCTCACTATATCTCTCTCTCTATATCTCTCTCTATATATCTCTCCCTCTATATATATATATATATCTCTCTCCAATACGTTCTCTCATCTCAATTCAAGGGGCTTTATTGGCATGGGAAACATGTGTTAACATTGCCAAAGCAAGTGAGGTAGATAATATACAAAAGTGAAATAAACAATAAAAATTAACAGTAAACATTACACATACAGAAGTTTCAAAACAATAAAGACATTCCAAATGTCATATTACGTATATATACAGTGTTGTAACGATGTACAAATGGTTAAGGATACACAAGGGAAAATAAATAAGCATAAATATGGGTTGTATTTACAATGGTGTTTGTTCTTCACTGGTTGCCCTTTTCTTGTGGCAACAGTTTACAAATCTTGCTGCTGTGATGGCACACTGTGGAATTTCACCCAGTAGATATGGGAGTTTATCAAAATTGGGTTTGTTTTCAAATTCTTTGTGGATCTGTGTAATCTGAGGGAAATATGTGTCTCTAATATGGTCATACATTGGACAGGAGGTTAGAAAGTGCATCTCGCTCGCTTCTCTGTCTCTTTCCCTCTCTTCCTCCCTTCCTCCTTTCTCTCTCTCCCTCTCTCTGTTCCCCAAATGAGCAAACAAAGTGTTGGGGTAGGAGTGCCCGCCTGTAAGCGTGTTAGAGGTGTAAGCTGTGGGTGAGCTCTGTCAGCCATACTAGCTTGGTTTCACACTGGGATTAGTTTAGTGTGTGGGTGATGGCTCATTGTTCTATGTCACTTTGAAGGTGATCTCCTGTTCAACATCACACCCAGTATTATTCATACTCTCTTATTGAACTGGTCTGTCTCATCATAATAAACTAGGGCTGTGGTACTTAAGAGCCAGACCAGTCCCTGGGTTTACCTAGTGCTCAAATAGACAGCATTCACTTCTCCTTATGCAGATCTATCTAGTCATGTTTTCCTTTTAACCATATCCTTTCAATGTTGTGTTTTGTTGCTAGGGAAAACCCCAGAGGATGTGGTGCGGAGATACACGGAGAAAGTGAAGGTTGCCCCTGATGAGGTAAGGAGAGTCCTGGGTGACACACACTTCAATACGGTTTGAAATCAATATACTGTACAGTGTATCATTGCTATGCATCCCAACCCTGCAGTCAGATACAGTAACTGGTGCCCACTCACTTTCCCTTCCCAGGACTGCACCATCTGCATGGAGAGGCTGGTGACGTCATCGGGCTACGAGGGTGTCCTGCAGCACAAGGGCATAAAGCCAGAAATGGTGGGCAAGCTTGGCAAGTGTGGGCACATTTACCATCTGCTGTGCCTGGTGGCCATGTACAACAATGGCAACAAGGTGAGAAAGGGCATTCGCGCCAGCGCTTGTTATGGTATCAATATGATATTGATATGGTATCAACCATATCGTAATATGATATTGTATAATAGTGGGTGAAATTACACACCCCATTTGATGTGGTGTTATACTTTGATATCATTCGATTAGATGAGATTAGATTGAGATCAAACTAATTCAGAACAGGCCTTAGTCTGCCAAACACAGTTCATGCTCATTTTAATGCATAACCATGAAACAAAATGACAATTACTTGTTTTATTAAAAGTCAATTTAGTACAGAAGGTGGCTCGATGTTCATGAAGTCACTCTAGATTAGATTCCATTTGTTTGATTAGATTAGTTGTGAATATTGAACATTTAATGTGTCCCTGTCCAGGATGGCAGTCTGCAGTGCCCCACCTGTAAGGCTATCTATGGGGAGAAGACAGGCACACAGCCCCCTGGGAAGATGGACTACCATGTCATCCCCCACTGCCTGCCCGGCTACCTGGAGGCCAAGACCATCCGCATCGTCTATGACATTCCTGCTGGCATACAGGTAAGCACGACTCACGACGTGCCACCCTTATATCCGCCACACTCCCACGTCCACTCATCCACTGGCTCTCCTTCCTAGGTCTATTTTCTTCCATCTACGTTGGTATAAGACTGCTGTGTCTGACATGAGGATGCTTCAGAGGGTATTTGACTACGTGCTTAGTGTTGCTGAGGGGGTTGAAGTGTCCCAAAGCCGCGTGACTGCATCTTTGTAAAGAGAGAGAGAACGATTCACCTCCTCTCTTTGCAGTGGGCGGGGGCGGTCGAGAGGAGGGAAGATGGCTGCATATTTCATCCTGACTGCAGAGCGGAGCTTTAGTAGAGTCAATGACCTTTATTTTCAGAAGAGCAGACTTAGCCTCAGTCTGTCCTCTGCCCTCCACACTGCAGCAGCACATCACACCACAGCCCACTCACAGTGCCCCATCACACCACAGCCCACTCACAGTGCCCCATCACACCACAGCCCACTCACAGTGCCCCATCACACCACAGCCCACTCACAGTGCCCCATCACACCACAGCCCACTCACAGTGCCCCATCACACCACAGTCCACTCACAGTGCCCCATCACACCACAGCCCACTCACAGTGCCCCATCACACCACAGCCCACTCACAGTGCCCCATCACACCACAGCCCACTCACAGTGCCCCATCACACCACAGCCCACTCACAGTGCCCCATCACACCACAGCCCACTCACAGTGCCCCATCACACCACAGCCCACTCACAGTGCCCCATCACACCACAGCCCACTCACAGTGCCCCATCACGCCACAGCCCACTCACAGTGCCCCATCACGCCACAGCCCACTCACAGTGCCCCAACACACCACAGCCCACTCACAGTGCCCCAAACACACCACAGCCCACTCACAGTGCCTCATCACACCACAGCCCACTCACAGTGCCCCATCACACCACAGACCACTCACAGTGCCCCATCACACCACAGACCACTCACAGTGCCCCATGTCGTGGAAATTTCCTGTATTTACCAAATCATGAGAGCAAACCACACACAAGTCAGAGTTAGTTATCACAAAGTCCATCTTTAATTATATGAGCTCCGTCACAACCCTGTGACTCTCAGATGTTCAGTGTCTATCAATGAATTCTCTGAGAGTCCCTTACACATTGCAACTGAGATCCTTTATAGCAAAGACACACATAGCCAGACAGCATAGGCATAATTTATCGTTCAGCTTTGTCTCCTAAACTATGTTCTTTTCTCAAACTCAGAACCATAAACCAATCCTCCATATCAACAGGCATATATCAAATCCATCCTATCTTGACAAGATCACAGAGACACATTTACTGGCACACAGACATT